>NC_133658.1:656028930-656328930 GCF_037893015.1 Macrotis lagotis
TGTACAAAGGCCGGTAAGTAGGCAACATATGCTTATACTTAGTTATCCAAAGTTTTTCATAAAACATTACCCAGATTTTGCCTCAGAAAAGTAATTTTGACCTATTTTCATGATTAATAAAACTAGTTCAGTCAATTCTCATAAATCAACAATAATTGAGCCTTATTATAAACAAATGATGGCAAATAATAGACTGCTTATCTCAGGGTCATGAACGCATTTCTTTTTGTAGGAAAACTTGAGGCACAGCCCTGAACTAGCAGGACATCTGCATAACTTTTCCATAATTACTATTTCTACTTGTAACATTCCTCATTGACAAACTGGAGCTCCCACAGAGCTAAGGAGTGGCACCTGGGACATTGAAAGTTGTCCTATAAAGATACAGATCTGTGTCTATGTTCTCTCATGCAGTTTCTCTGTATCCCAATATATTAGGCACCCTAGCTTGTAATTATCTGATACTAAGGAACCCTTGATATATCCTTATTTCCTTCAATACAACTATTGCTTATTCAGCTGCCATGTTGTTTGGACAAGGATTGAAATCACAACCAAGACCAACCAAGGATTGGATTTTCCTTCCCACGGCTGGATTAGGAAAAGTCCTTATGTTTTGTGGGAAATTTCCACTCTGCCACAGAAGTTTTCCTTATTAAGGAAATAAAAATACAAAAGAGAGATAAGTACCAATCTGGGGAGGTTACATGGTAGTGGTAGGAGTAGTGGTAGTCAGGAAAAGAATTTGGCTCAGGAATCAGAGGAATGATGAATTGATTCATAGGGCAACCCGTGGACATGCCCTTACTAGAAGCAGTGGCAATTTTGGTCTGATTACTCTGTGCAGAGCAGGAGGTGGAAAACGGAAGGTAAGAAAGGTCTCTTAAGTGACCTAGAGTTTATTGGAATAGATTGAAAAATTTTAGACTAGTTTGAACCAGTTAGAACTGGTTTGAAATGATTTTGATTTGATGTAACCGGGTTGATCTGTATTGAACTTTGGACTGGTTAGAACTACATTAGACCAATTAGAACATGTAGGAACTGTATTAAACCAGATTAGACTGATTAAAATTTGAAGGAACTGATTGGGATTGGTAAAATCTGGTCTCAACTGAATTTAACCTGTATTGACTGGCTAGTAGATAATTATGCCTTGGGGCTATGCCAGGGGCAATGATCAGACTTGTGCTTAGGTCCCTATATGTCTAGTTATCTAAATCTAATCCCTAGATCCCTGCATGCCTAGTTCTCCAGTGTCTAAGTGTCTAGATCCCTAATTAATTACTTTAGACTCTAATGCCTTAAGTGCCCAGGTCCCTAATGGTCTAGATCCCTTATTGTCTGAGTGCCTAGTTCCCAAATGCTTATTTAACTGAATACCTAGTTCCCTAAATGAATATTCCTCAAAGTGCTTTTATCTATTCCCAAGTGCCTAGATCCCTAAATATCTTAGTGCCTGGGTCCCTAAGATCCTGATTCCCCTAAATATCTAGGACCTGAAGTGCATGGATCCCTCATTTTTGCCATTTTTTTCTAAAGTCATAATTCTTTATATTTCATTGTTAAGGAGATTAGATTTGATAGTCACCATATTTGTTTGAAGAATGTATCACTTACATACAATTTTGAGAAATTAATTCAAAAATTAAAAAATGTATTAGAAACTATATTATAGTAATTTCCAACTTATTTGGTAGTCAAGTTTCTGACAAATTCAAACATTCAAAACATACCTTCAAGGTAAGAAATGAGACATCAATATTTAATAGTAAAAACTAAGATTTGTAGTATCTAATTATCTTCTTCCTACCCCTCAAACTTTATAAACACAATCTGGGACAATTACATTTGATTTGGGTCTAGAAAAGTAGAGAGAAGGTTCTGCCTTTCTTTGAATTCCCAGGACTTTGCATGTAGGAAGCCCTTAATGCATACTTATCGACAGACTTCCAGAGAACCATTCCAGAAAATAGTAGCAAAGATGATGTGTGCACATTTCATTAAATAAAAATTGAAATTTATTTTGTGCCCTTGGGTCTCGTCTGTTTCTGCTAAATGGTTCAAGTTTTGCCTTCACTCTTTTCTCTCATTCTCCCCATCCCAAAGTGACCTTGAAAATTTAGTGTCCAGAGAAGTATCTGAAGCTGAGCAAGTGAAATGTTACTGCCTCAAAAGGTGATCAAAACATAACAATAACTACCAACTCACCATACCCACTATTGACTTCTGCAAAATTTTGTCTACAAAATCTTGATGATAATCTGTACATATATTGAGGACTTCCTCATTGAAAACATGAAAAGCAAATAGGCAGTTGTTTGTAAATGAAATTCTACAGCTGGTCACATCATTATAGGCACATAATTAGTACAAAAAGTACAAACAGTACAAGACCCTACTGTGCTTATTGTTTGTTGACTAAAGAAAACATTTGGTTCAGTAGAGCAAAATGATACCTTAAAAGGTTCTCCTCCTATGAGGTATCTTTTATGCATTTGTTAAAATCATACAGGATTGATTGAAAGTTGCAATAGAGATATCTTATTGATGACTCTTTCATTGTCAATATCAACTGAGGCAGAAAATAAACAGACATAAGCTCCCTAAAGGTGTGTGCCCTTGTCATGGAAGATGTCCAGGACAAATTCCAAATAGAAGTGGGGCTCCTATAGATTATGATATCTTTAAAATTTTTGATTTAGACATTATGCTAATTGTATCAAAACATGGAACATTGTATATCCTCCTAAAAAGAGTTTCATCTAAGTATACATACAAGTAAAAAGCAAGTGAATGAAGAATACCTCTTTTCCTGACTCTGATATGTGGTTGGATAGATCTGAACCATCAGTACATATATCTTATAGACACTGTTGATGGACAGTGAACTAGACACAGAATTGATCAAATTTGGGAAATTATTTAGTACTTTGAATAATCCTGAGACCCATATCATTAATTTTTTGATGATGGAATTCAATTAATTTTAAGCATTTATAAAGTGTTTACTGTATCAGACTCTGTGCTAGATGCCAGAAATACAAAGACAAGAAAAATGCTATGTTGATGAAAAACTTGGAATAGATCAGTCTCAAGGAGTTGAAAATTCAGGGCACTCAAATGGTAAAATAGACAGATGGTGGGATTAAGCAGATTACTAGATATTATCAAAGAAGAATTATTTAAGACATATATAACTTTCTTCCTCTTTTTCTTTGATTATTAATTTTTTTTATTTTCAATCCATACTCCTACCTTTTTCCTACTGTCATAAATTTCTTCACTTCCTTCTTTTTCCTAAGTCATTCCTCTCATTAGTATTCTTGTGCATCTGGGGAACTTTCAAATGGTTTCCTACTATATCTTTGAAAATTACACATCCTTGGTTCTATCTTTCAGGTGAGAACAAAATTTTCAGATTTTTCCAGTTAGAGAAATAGTGCAAGTAACCTCTTGATACCAAGCATTACTATTTAAGAATGAGCTTCTTTTCTTTTGAAATGCTTATTTTATGGAAAATTTTAAAATAATTTAAACTGATTTCTGCCCCAGTTTTCTGAAAAAATGAGTAATTGAGTAGTTACTAATTCTACTAGAAGTAGGACATGATGCTTACAAGTGAACTTATGTAGGTAATTTCAAGTACTTTTCATTCTTCTTAGACTTCCATAATGGCTGATAAAATAAAATAGATTTATTTCATTGATCTATTTTAACAAAATTTAAAGGCCCTAAAACCAAAATTTCAGTTATATGATAATTACATTTATAAAACATTTGTTTTTGAACATGCTATTTATGTAATTGATAATTTTTAATAGATATGATATTTAAGACAAGTGCTTAGGGATTTAAATTTGTACCCTATAGCCTTAATAATTTTGCTTCTTTGTGATTTACCACTAAAGTGAATATATTTTAAACTTTTTTTTAAGGATTCTGTGCGGGCTTATGAGCATCCAGGTTTTATAACAAGGTTGATCCTTGAAAATGAAGAGGTTAAGTTTGAACCCGAATTTAATGATTATGAAGCAATTTTTCTAAATATTTATCAAGTCATGATTAAGGCTGTCAGTCTTGTGCCAAGAGTTGAGACTAAATTGTATGCCAAATGGGTAAGTAATTAACATATTTTGATTTTTACAAATAGTTTGCCATGAAATATAGTTAGATAACTTGACTTCATTAATGTGGAAATTTGGCAGGCATTCAGTGCTTTTAAAAGAATACATATGTTTTAGAGAAGTTGATTTAAAGTTATTTTCTGTAAAGCAAATACTGTTTTCTCATTAACCTTAGTGCTACTATTTAATATATGTTATGCCAATCAGAAGCTCAGGCTTGCAGAATAGAAGCTTGAGTAATGAGTTGGAAGTGCACGCTAGTAGACAGAAGATTGGTGGAAAGCAGTGGTATTTCTAGATCCAGGCAAGGTACTGTGTATGTTCATCAATCAGAAATCCAGGGTCCCAGGATGGAAGTGAGTTCTGGGAATATAGGTAAATTGCGGTTTTTAAATGACCAATAAATAGTGGAAGAAGAAGTAGTAAGACGATAAAAAATTACTCATTTAAAAATGTGAATGTTTTAAAATTAAAAAATAGAGTAAAATTTATTTCCAACATTTAATATATACACTTTTCAACTAACAAATACTCTAATGATCTTCACTTATAACGTACAGTAGAAAGTTTATTATTTAGAGTCCATTAATCTTACCCCAGGCATATTTCATAGTCAAAATGACCTCCTTGTTTTTTCTGAAACTTGACATTCTCTCCTTTGAACAGGCTATCTACATGTGTTTAATGTGTTTGCTCCTCACTTTTGGCTCTTAGAATCTTTAATTTCCCTCATGGCTCAAATGAGGTGTTGTTTCCCATGGAAAAATTTAATTTTCTTAATTGCCTCAGTTTTTAGAGTTCCCTTATGTCTCAAATGATGATATATTACTTAATATTCCTCAAAAGTTGGCTTCTCCAGCAGTAGAAGTCACCTCCATGAAGGTGGGGATTGTTTTAAATTTTTTCTTTGCCCTGCCATAGTTTCTTTACATAGAAATCTTGTTGAATTTCATAAACAATATTTAATATTCAATAGTGTCTTGTATTGTTTATTTTTTGTGCTAATTATATGCCAACAATTATATGACCTGCTGTAGAATATCATTTACAAACAACTGCCTACTTCTCATATTTTCTATGAGGATGTCCCCAATATACGTACTATTTAATATGCAAAACTGTGGTATTCTGAAGTCATGGATTTATTAGTGATGCTGGATACCTTTTTTAAAAAGTTAATTTTTATGGTCTGGTTATAGAAATCGTAGGGAAGAAAGTCTATCACTATGAAATAAATTTACTTTTACACTACTTCTGAAAATATAGTTCTTTCATCCCTAGAACAATACCATTCAATCAAGTGAAAATATTAAGTATGTGTCTAATATTGTTAGTTGCCATAAATGATATAGGAGCAATATAAGACTCAGTCTCTTATGTTCAAGAAAAAAACAAGATCTACATATTTGCAGTAATTAGAAGGTAAGGTAATCTATAACAAAGTGATAAATGATTGGATACATACAACCATTTAGAAAGGAAGAGACTTAGTAGAACCATATTTAAACTGTACAATCTTGTCTTGGGACTCCATCATTTAGAGATAAATTTACAACCAACATGATATTGTAAAATTCCTTTTAATAAATTTTATTTCCCTTGTAGTTTAAACCCAGTCCTTGTAGACTTCAGTATGTTTAAAGATAGTCATTAAATTTTCTTTTAGACTTTTCCCTGATGCCTTTTCATGAACATTATTTCCTAAACTCTTAAGCATATTTGTTGTTCTCCTTTAATCTCTGGCCAAGTTGGCTATGCCCTATTTTATTTGTGAGTTTCTGAAAAGAACATAGTGATTCAAAATCATTATGACCATGGACCAGATCTCACTAAATTTTAAAATAACTTCCAAATTTATCTTCTATTTTAAATCAAAGAATGAACTATAACTTGTTGGAAACATAAAAGAAGATTGAAAAACATTAATCAAATTCATTCAACACAAAGCCAAAATGCATATTATTTCCTTTTTCACTAAAAATAGACTTTTATACCTTTGTTATTTCAATCTAGCTCAAATAAATATAAATAATAGTCAAAACTATTATTTCAGTTATTTCAGTAAAATAAAGACAAATACAATTTGAAAACCTCAACAGACAACAAACTTATGAAAGTTTGGTAAGCAATCAATCAACATTTTTATTGATCACTTTCTTTTATAAACACATCATGTAGTATGATTTTGGGGGATAAAAATTCCTCCTTCATTAAACTCAAACAAGATAACCTTTTATTAAGGAATGAAGACACATATGTGCGAAAGGAAACAATACCAAGGGCCAACAATAAGCACCAACTGAATGAGGAAGACAGTAAGTGCTATGAGTGTAGAGTGAAAAAGGAGAGTTCACTATGGGCTAGAGTGAATTGGAAAGGCTTTCTGGAGAAGACTGGATTTGAGTTGACCCTTGTAACAAAGGCAGAATTTGTATGAGTGGAACAGAGGTAAAACATTGTATGTATGGGTGTGGGTATGAATCTTGGGGAGAAACCCCAGGCAGTAAAATAAAAGACATAGCTTGGTAACACTGAGTTTTGGTAAAAGGAACAGATTATGTAGCAGGGTTTAAGAGACTAAAGGTAGTTTGATACTAGTTTTTGGAGGAATGTTAATGGGCAAGACCAAAGAGTTTGTTTTTGTTTTGAAGATAGTGAGAGGCCATGCAAAACTCTGTATTTGTTTTAATTAGTATTCTGACATCATGGTATTAATAAATATTGAAATCTTTTTCCTGCAATAGATTATATAAATTTTTAAAAATTCAACTTTCTTACGAATGTAAGTTTAAATTGCATGTAAACCAATCTGTGAATTAGTCAAGGTATATGACTGTAACAATGTGGATCTGTAGTTAGCTCTACATGTAGATAGACAGTCTAGGCATCAGCAGCTTTCTCTCTCTGGCTCATTATCTTGAACTACCATTTTTTCTGTTCTTTAATAATTCTATTATTTCATTGCTTTCACTTCATTTGAAGGCTATAGGGAGTGCAGTTTTGCAGTAGAGAGCCATATCCCTACTTTCTTCAATGAAAATTTATCAATTATGCCACTATAGCACATGTTGGTTTTTAGAAACAGAATATAGCCAGTCCCTTCTCAGAGTAGTTGGGATTTGATGGCATTATTTGATGGAACTATTTCTGTTTTTCTCCAGAATCTCAGGGTATCATCATATCTTTGACCATTTTTGACTGAGAGTCCCAAGTTTTTACAAGAACTGTTATGTCAAATATAAAATATCCACTGAAGTAATTTAAAAAAAATTAATTATGTATCCTGTGGAAATATGACATGAGAGGGTTGGACTTGAATGGTGCCTAAATCCCACCTCCATTTCTAAATCCTGAGTCTCTATGATTTGAAAGCTTTATTTGGGTTGAGATTATATCTCATTTTTCTAAGACTCTAGTTTATTGCCTTTAATATGCAAAGCATTTAGGATAATACAGCATAAAATCTTAGATTTAGAACCAGAACGGACCTTAGAAATTATCTAGTCTAGTTTTCTCATTTTGAAGATGAGGAAACTGAAGTGTCTCAAAGTCATTTGAACTTGTCTTTTGACTTCAGTCTTGTGTCCTTTTAACTGCACAACACTGTTTCCAACAGAATAAATGTTTGTGGAATAAATTGTTATAAATGATAAACTACAGTATATAACTAAGATCTATATTCCCCACCAACCAGGAAAGTAAATCCCAGTCAACTACCTTGAGGCCCATTATTCTGGAGGAAGTATTAAATGAACACCAAAAAAAAATTAAGGATGTGATTGTTTCTGAAAGTATTGCACCCACTGAGCATTTGAAATATTATGATAAATATGATTTCTTGATTAATAAAAAAGCTGAACGTGATACTAATGCATATCTTGAAGGAGATCATAGTTATGAGGAAACGATAAAAGAAATTCGCAAATACCAAAAGCTAAGTGATGAGATACAGTATACATCTAGAAAGGTAAGAATCCAATAGATCTTTTTTACTTTTTTCTTTGAATGGACTTTTTCCTTCTATTTCTTTCTATTTTTTATTAAAATATAAATAATACATAAAATAGTGTGAGAATTTCACTCTACTTCCAACTTCTAAGGTTTTTCAAGCAGGAAATATAGAGTTCAAATAATGTGTATCATTTACTATCCCCCAGGTCCCAAAACAAGTGATCTAGATTGCTTTCTTCATAAATTTTGCCAGTTTTCTCTATCACATTACTATGTTCTTCAAAGTATTTGAAGAACCAAAGTATTTTATTTTGTGTATAAAATTACTTTGTATAAAGCAATGTGCCTAATTTTTTAAAGTTCTTTGGCTGGATTTAAAGGGAAACAATTACTAAAACTCAAAGGAATGCCTTCCAACTAGCCTTTCTAAGTCAAATACTTTTACATCAAAGTAAATTGGTATTACAAGATAAAAATGAAATAACATATTTCTTAGTGACTGAAATTTTCATACTAATGTTCCAGGTCCTTCGCTTAGGAATTTTTGAACTGCATTGTGAAGAATTAATCAGGGCTTTAGCAAAACGAGCAGATCTTATTGCTGGAAGACTAATAGCTAAAGTGTTCAGGGATCATCAGGAATTAAATATGAAGTAAGTAAATGATATTATTTGCTTAAAAATTATAAACTTGTAGTCATTAAAAAAACTTAGTCATTAAAATAGTTTAGTTCTTTTTTATAGTAATGGAGTAGGGCAGGGACATGGATAGTCTCAGAGAAAATAGGCAAATTGTTGTCATTTTGTGAAGTATTTTATGTTTGGCTTAAGATAGCATTAATATTAGTTTCTATTTTTTCAACATGGGTCAATTAAAAGTGGAAAAAGTTGATAAAGAGGTTTTGGTTTCTGGGAAAATCTTGTATGGGATTTAGAATTTGTGCAGATAACACTTAGAATATATTACATACACATAGTATGACTTTTGAGGGAGCCTCATATCTTGTGTTGTACAGCTGTCAGTTTCACTTAGAATATATTACATACACATAGTTAGTATGACTTTTGAGGGAGCCTCATATCTTGTGTTGTACAGCTGTCAGTTTATAGTAATTGATTCTTTAAGTTACTCATTTATCTTTTGGTAACTCATCATTTCATAGCTGAAAACTCAATTGTCAATTTACTCAGTGGTCATAAGTTCCTCAGAAAATTAACTGTTAATAACTCAGAGACTAATGTGTGAAACAGAACAATGTTCTGAATATTAAAAGCAAAAATTATAATTAACATGATAACCAGAATGGTGTGGTATCTTCCTCTAGGAATTGATGTACTGAGGGAAGCCCAATAATTGAAAAATTATTCTAATAATCAAGGTAACAGAGAAAAATGAATTAGATACTTTTGGTCACGTTTAAACCTGAAGGGAGTCAATCTTTTTTTATAATAAAGGTTATGTTTTCTAGTATTTGTTATCAGTCATGGTATAGAGCTTCCTCTTTTCTGGAATTAAAAAATATTTTTCTTGTTTTTCATTTTAATTCATTGTTTAAAGATGCCTAATTTTTGCTGATCACTATACTAGGCTGGCTCTAGGAGTGATAGAAATTTTATTAAAAACTCAGTTACTCTCCTCATGAAGCTTATAGTCTAGTAGGGGATAAGATAAGAATGAATCACTAATAATATATATTATATAGATATAATAAACAATAATTATAATTGTAGCTTATATTTTTAGAGTCATTTCTTTAAGATTTCCAAATTCTGGGAGGTTTGCTATTACTACTCTCATTTTTAAGATATGGAAATTGAGACTGGGTGAGGATAAGATCCTCTCTGGAAGGGTCATAGAGCTAAAAGTTCCTGAGGCCCAGTTTGAATTCAGGTCTCCCTAATTCCAAGACCATCACTGAGGCACCCAGTTGTTTACATTAATATTAAGATACATATATAAAAAGCTGTGAAACCAAGTGCCATGTGAGGTCCCAGGAAGAACATCATTATTGACCAGAAAAGTTGAGAAAGACTTTAAAGTGTGTGAAAGTGTTCAGCCAGAGCAGGAAGAAGAGTGGATATTCAACAGAAAGAAAAATTGATAAAAGTTTATGAAAATGGGAGAAAGATGAATGATGGTGGCACTGACAGAAATGGTGAAGTCAATTTGAGGGGAAAGATGATAAACTCAGTTTTGGACTTGTTGAATTTCAGGTACCAGTGGAACATCCTAAGTAGAAATGAAGTGAAAATAGAGATTCTATAGCATTTTAATTCAGCATGTGCCCACCATGTGCCAGATAACCTAATAGATAGAGATCGAAAAATGAAATAGATCTTGTGTCCAGAGAATTTTCACCAAATTCTACTAGTAGAAGGGTAGAGTTAGGATTGTATACAGATAAGCAACCCCCCCCCCCATGCAAAGTAATTACTGGGATAGGATAGAGAAGATTGAGAGAACTGGGAAAGATTTCTTATAGGAGGCATTTGAACTGAACTTTGAGGAATTTAGGAATTCCAAGAGGTAGACAGGTGAGGAATGAAAGCATTCCAGGTGATAGAGGACAGTTGGTCAAAAGGGAGGAAGCAGAAGGTAGAATGATGAGTATGGGGAACAAGAAATTAGTTATTGAAACAAATTAAATTGCACTGGAAAAATAGAGAAAAGATGACAGCTAAGGACAAACCTTTGTAAAAACCCAGTTCAAGTGATTTTAAAGGGAATAAAGAATGAGTAAAAGAAACACAGGGAAGAATTAAAGAGGAGAAAGAGAATCTGGAGAGTCTAGTAACTGAAGTCAAGGCAAATGAGACAGTAAAGTTGTTAGTCCAAAATGGTAAAGTCTAGAGAGGTCAGAGGAGAAGAGAATTAAAAATAGCCATTGTATTTGGTGATTTGGAATGCCCTGATGATTTTTGAGAAACCAGTTCCAGTAGAAGTGCTTGCAGAGGGCATCTAATAAGGGACTGAAGTTTTATGATTTATTATGAATTATTTATTATGAAGGAAAATTATTGAGTATCAACAACTTTGTTAAGAAGTTTGCCAAAACATTCAGAACTGATGGTGCAGAGATAGGAGAATAAAAAGATGTATAGAAGGTCAAGGAAATATTTGATTCTGGGTGACCCCATTTGAGGTTTTCTTGGCAAAGACTCTCAAGCACTTACATTCAATAGGTAGCAGGAAGATGCCAGGTTTCAAGAAAAAGATGAAGGTTCATGAAACCTGAGGATGATTATTGAAATCAGGTTCTGTAGGAGGAGGTAGGGGCTGAGATCCAGAGAACAGAATAACTAGAGCAGAGATCTTGGCCTGGGAAAATTGAACTTAAAAATATTTTTACAATGCAATTGGATTCTTTCAAAATCCTTTGTATCTTATTTATGGTTTTGAAAACATTATTCCTAGAAGAGGATCATAGGCTTCACCAGACTGCCAAAGGGGCCCCCAACACACCAAAAACTTATGAAATCTTAAGTTAGAGAGAATACCCTTAGTGAGAAATAAATTTACCTTTTCTGTTGTTACTAGATGGTTTATGTTGCTGAGAAGTTCAGCAAAAAAGCAGAAGCTAAGGCATAATAGATGGATAGGTAAGTGAAGAGGAGGACAGGATATTTGCAGTTAGCACGTGCAGTGGAAGGGTCAGAGGCTTTAGAAGAGAAGAGAGAAGCAAGGCTTTCAATCAGTTGCTGTTTAATGAAATTAGAATAATACATTAATTAAAACAATTGCTATTTTAATTAAATTAGAGTTGATAAAGGGAAAGAAGGATTGATAGGTAGTTCTTAAAGTCTATTTCCGGCCAATTACCATTTTCTAGGCACCAGGATGAAATATACAGACTTATTTTTTAATCTTCCACCTAGATACTTGATTGATCTATGGGTTTATTTCAGTTTTATACAGATGACTCTTCTGTAACTGTCCTCTGATTGACATAGGATGTGACATCATAATGAGAGATAATTGAGAGATGATTTTTTTTATTTTTAAGACTTAATGTTTATATTTTACATATTAATCATTTTGTTTTCAGTCATAGTTTTTATATATGAATATATAAAATTAATTGTTTCTTACATTTCAGATTATGTGAAGAATTTGAGATGATAGCAGAAAAGGCTCTTAGTACACCTCCAAATACAGCAGAATTAATGGAATTAAAGGTATACATTCTATACATTTTTGTATTTAAATAAGTGAAAAAGATTATTTTAAAGTAAAGATCCAATTTGGGAGTAATGCTGCATTTTATTTATTTTAAAGCAAAGATCCAATTTGGGAGTAATGCTGCGTTTTATCCTCCATAGAATAGCTGCTCTTATCTAGAATTTTGTAACATATCACTTTTCTCACTGTATTTCTTCCATCATTGCATTTCCTACCTGTATTACAGTTTTGAATGCAGTAGGATTATAATTTATATTTTCTTAGATTTCTTCTCTAGAAGATATGTACAATAGATTGAATGCCCTTATCTTGTAATCTTACTGTCCCTATCTAGTATCAAAAACATCATTAGTTGTCTTTCATTTTCCTGTCATAGCACAGTCACCTCTTTTTAAAGTATCTTGACATGGATAAAGTCAACCTGAAAACCACCTGACACACCCTGTCTGTGATGCTGGACTAGTACTTAACTTCTCAGAACCTCACAGGCTGGGAGTTTCCTATAGCCATAAAATCCTCATCTATCCCTAGCTTCAATAATATTGTTTATACAGCTTATTGTTCACAAGTCATCCTTAATAATATATTAGAATCCTGGGGGCAGCTGAGTGGTGCAATGGATAGAGCACTGGCCCTGGAGTCAGGAGTACCTAAGTTCAAATGTGGCCTCAGACACTTAATATTTACCTAGCTGTGTGGCCTTGGGCAATCCACTTAACCACATTGCCTTGCAAATAATAATAATAATAATAATAATAATAATAATAATAATAATAATAATAATATAATATTTCTTATTAAAATTGTTTTATTATAAAAATCAATAACTGAATAGAGAATAATAATAAAGACTTTAAAGAACTAAGACATATCAAATATATATATGATACATACATCTTAAAAGTCTCTTAATAAGCACCTGAAAAGATGATACTAGATAATAAAGAAAAATAGAAAATAAGGATTTAAATCTCAAGTTAAAAGGTAAATGCCTTCTTCATGCTAAGCATGATGCTAACTGCTGAGGATAAAAAGGAGTTCATAGTCAAATGGGGGAGACAACATCTGAACAATATGTACAAACAAGATATATACAGGATAAATTGACGATATTTATAGAGGAAAGACTAAATTTAAGTAGGACTGAGAAAAGCTTATTATAGAAAGTGGGATTTAAGCTCGTGCTTGATAGATAGGCCAAAAGGCAGAGAAGAGGAGGGAGAGAATTCTAGACTTTGAGACAGCCAATAAAATGCCTGGGGAGAGGGAATATCTTATGTAAAGGTGTAACAACGAGGCCAGTGTCACTGGATCACAGCATACATGGAAGGGAGAAAGATGAAAAAAAATGGAAAAGTCGGAAGGAACCAGGTTATGAAGAGCTTAAAAAAACCAAAAAGAGAATTTAATGTTTTTACCCTGGAGGTAATAGGGAGCAACTGGAGTTTATTTAATGTATTTATGAGAGGGGCAGTAGGGTCAGATCTATACTTTAGGGAGATCAATTTATCTATTTAATGGAGGGTGGAACAAAGTGGGAAGAATCTAGAGTGAGGAGACCAGCTAGAAGTAGGAGGTGATGAGGGTTTGCACCCCAGTGACTGCAGTGTCAGAGAAGGGGGTCTGTGTGAGAAATGTCAAGAAGATAGAAGCAACAGGATTTGGAAAATGATTGGATATGGGGGATGAGAGAGCAAAGAATTTAGTGTGATAACTAGATTTAGAACTTGGCCATTACCTGTGTTATTAATAGAGAAGTTGGGAAGACAGGAGAGATTGGGAGAAAAGATGATTAACTCAGTTTTGGACCATGATAATTGAGAACATAACAAAGTAGAACCAAATGAATTATCTAAGACAAAATGTATTTGTTTGGTGTCTGTTTTGAAAAACCTGAAGTTCTGCTACTTTTAACAGGATGATTTTCTCTTTTTATTTCATGAATGTAGTTCCAGTTCTGTTAATCTTGCTTTTCATATTTCTTATATTTCAAATTAATTATTTATATACTATAATAGTCTACTGTATTAATATTATAGGTCCACATAGCTACCAAATTTATATTCTTAATTTTCCATGTTGAGCTGTTTTTTTTTTCCTTTGAGTCATTCTTCAATTGTCATATGTACAGGTCAGTCCCAACTGATTTTCTTCAAGCACAAGCTTAAATCCAACTTTCTAAAATAAGCTTTATTCAAACCTACTTAAATTTATTACCTTTCCTTTGTGATTATCTTCAATTTATTCTTCATCCTGTAGGTAATAGAGAGCCACTGGAGTTTATTTAATAAGTGTCCTGAAACATTTGCAACTATAACAAAATTTGTTAGAAAAACCCTGTAAGAATACCCCTTTTATGAGTTTTTGGTTAAACTCTTACCAATGGGATTGATCTATCAAAAGGCATGATAACTTTGTGATCCTTTTTGTGTATTTCTCCATTACTTCACTGCTCCAAAATGTTTTTTAATACTTTTGCCAAGAATGTTTTTGAGTAACATAGCCCTACCAAAAACCTCTAATTTTGGAGCATTTTTAATACCATTCTTGTGAGTCCAATGTTATCTCAATTCATAGCTCTAATTTACAAGGACACCTGTGCATCTTTTCAGGTGATTATTAATGTATTATATTTCCTTCTTCTAAAACTTTAGTTTTATATCCTTCATCATCATCATTGTTGTTTTGGTTACACACACACACACATATATATATATATATATACATATATATATATATATATATAATTTTTAATATATATCAAGTATGTCTTGATTCCTTACAGACTTTGGATTTTCTAGCTTGTCCTTCAGGTAAAGGATATTCTTAGAGTCTTTTTAATCCATTCTGGTTTAGTGCATTAACATTAGTATTTCAGTTGTTACATTAGTCTTTCTGTCAGAAAGGAACTTAATTTTTAAAAAAAATTTACCCAAGGTCATACAGAGCTGGGTAATTATTAAGTGTCTAATGCTAGATTTGAACTCAGGTCTTCCTCACTTCAGGGCTGGTGCTCTATATACCCTAGGTCACCTAGCTGTCCCCCCAAGGAACTTATTTTTTAAAATTCTTATTCATGTTATTAGCTCAAAATCATTCTAAATCAAATATATGTCTATAACTATATTTTTCTTTAACTTGAATTGTCCTTTTGTCAACAATAGAAACTTTCCCTCTTCTCCTTGGTCTGTCCTCCCTAACACATTTTTATTCTCTCTTCTAGTTCTTTGAAAAGTGTTCCTGAAACATTTTTGCCAACAAAATAGTACTTTAAAGGTGGTGGGTGCATTGAGTAGAATGTTTTCCTTAGCATCAGGAGAACCCGAGTTCCAGTTGACCTCAGACACTTGCTAATTGTGCAGGTCATTTAACCTCCTGTTTGCCTCACTTTCCTCATATGTAAAATGAGCTGAATAAGGAAATGGCAAACAACTTCATTATCTTTGCCAAGAAAATCCCAAATGGAGTATTGAAGAGTTGGACTTGACTAAAAATCAACTTTCCAGCAAAAGCAGCAAAGATGGTCAGATTGTGTTAGTAGCTGTCTATTTGGAGCAGTTTTCAAATTGATGCTTGGATTTCTATATTTGTAACTATTTGGTCATTTATCTATTGGAGAATGATTCTTATTCCTATAACTTTGAATAAATTTCTTATATATCTTTAAAATGAGACCTTTAATCAGAAAAACTTGCTGTCAATATTTTACACCATAACTGTTTCCTTTTTAGTCTTAGCTGCATTCAACCTACATCCCTTTTTTAAACTGATTTTTTTTAAAAAAATCGATGAAAATCCACCTTTTTTGCTTTTTTATTTCCTTCTCCTCATTGAAAAAGAAAGGAAAATAAAACCCATTTAGCACATATGCATAGTGAAGCAAAACAAATCTTTATAAAGGCTGTATCCAAAAGAAATTCATTGTACATTTATCACTTTTCTGATAGAAGATAGTATTTTTCAGCATGAGTCTTTTATAATCATTCCTGACCATTGAGTTAATAAATTTCCTGCTCCCTCTACAAAAAAAAGAGTAGTGAGAAGGAATCAGTGTGTTCAGCTCTAGGTTTGATACAATATATTCCTGCTCTCCTGTACCTCAGAATTTTTCCTCATTCCTAGAGCCTAGTTACAGTTTCTTTTGCTCATTTTAATTCTTTATGAACTTCTCTCTTCTATTCATTATTGTTAGAGTTCATTTTTTTAAGGATTAATTCTCCTTTTCCCCCTTCTTTCCCTACCTTTTTCATTTTTTTTTTCATTGAATGAAATGTATTTCAGAATCTAGCTGTTTTTCCTGTATTCTTCCCTGTATTTTTGGCAAAATACAGATGGAAGTGAAATTCAAGTGACATTTGCTCTGTTTCCTCAACTTTATGCATTCAAATTATATGAGAATATTTTCCTCCACTCTTTCTCTGATTTTTCCTCCTAATATATTTCTTCTCTCTTCCCTTTTCTTTCCTTCTTTAAGATCATAAAAAAATTAAAAAACTTGCCATAACTGTCTTATTAGGTTCCTTTTCCCTCTCCATAGTGGAATGAAAGCAACTTATCTTTGATTGGTCTTTTTGTGATTGCTTGCTCATATTTTAACATTCTGTTCACTGCTATGTTTATTATAATTCAGAGTTTGTATATAGATCTTGTCTTTTTAATCAAGAACATTTGGAAGGTCTCTAATTAATTGAATATTTTTTTTTTCCTGAATAGGATTACACTCAGTTTTTCTGGGTACTTCTAAGTGTATGTCCATATCCTTTGCCTTTTATAATACCTTGTTCCAAGTTTTACAATTCTTTATAGTCTTGGCTATTAAATCTTGTATGATACTGTGGCTTTTCAGTACTCAAATTTCTTCTTATTGAGTGCTTGCAGTATTTTTCTTTGGTATGGAAGTCTTGAATTTTGACTATATTGTTCCTGGGAGTTTGGTGGATTTTTTGTATTTTCACTTTGCCACCTGTCTCTAGGAGACCTGGGCAGTTATGTAAAAAAGATATTCCTTGAAGGGCGGCTAGGTGATGCAATGGATAGAGCACCAGCCTTGGAGTCAGGAGTACCTGGTCAAATCCAACCTCAGATACTTAATAATAATAATTACCTAGCTGTGTGGCTTTGGGCAAGCCACTTAACCCCATTTGCCTTGCCAAAAACCTAAAAAAAAGATATTCCTTGAAATAAGATGTCTAACCTTTTTTTGGTTATAGAGTTCAGGGAGAACAATGATTTAAATTTTTTAAAATTCTGTTTTCTATATCCTTTTTATATGAAACACCTTGCCTTTTTTCTACACAGTTTTTGGACTATTTTAATATTTTCCTGGCTTCATAGAACTTTTATTTGTTGTATTCTAAGATGGGGGGGGAGTCTTTTAATGAGGTCAGGATTTGTATAAAACTAATGTCAAACTGCTTATTTTTTCTAGTTTTGATTTCCATAATTCTCATGTCTTTTCTAATTTTCCCTCCTAGGGCTCTCTCATTTATTTTCCAGGATTTTTTCCTTTTCCTAGAACTCTTATTTCATTTATAAAATAATTTTAGCTCTTTTTAAAAAAAATCTTGCTTCATCCTTTCCAAGATTTCTAGGTGAACTTATTACTAAGCTCTACTTTTAACTTGAAACTTTACCTGTGATATTTTACAGTCATTCTTGTCCTGATTTTTGATGGTATGTTAAGGCCAGATTCTGCACTAGATTGTGCCTAGTCTTATTTCTGTCATCTAGATTCTTGTTGCTACTTTTTCCCATGAATTGAATATTGTATTATTCTAGAATCTCAAGGACATCTCAAACTGGTGATCTGCAAACTTTCAGAGCATCAAAAGTTCTGTGATGTAAAGTTAAAAATGAGTACTGCCTCACCTTGTCTAAGCAACACAACTCTGGGCTTTCCCTTTGTTGATCTAGAGTGCTGTTAGACTCATCAAACCATCAGAGAGCTGGAAAATTCTACAGGTTCAGAATGATGAAACTAGGTCCACCTTTGATTTGGGCCTTTTGCCTTCTTCTTTGGGCTTCAGACTGTCCTGAGGGTGAATCTGAGCTACCATTCCACTCCCAGGACTGGAGCTACTACTTGCTTCTATACTTGTTTCTTGGTCAGATTACATCTATGGGCAGGGACTACAATGGAATGGCACCCCTAGATTCAGGTTTCCCCTCCTCAATATGCCCTTGATCTTTGACCTAGAACTATGCAATGAAGTGACAGAGCAGTTATTTGGTACTCTTCCTGGCCCAAATGAAAGTCTTTCTATCTCCCTTTCTATCTGCTTACCAAGATCAGAAAAATGACTCATTCATTTTCTTGGATTTCCTGAGCAGGACTCAATCTGTAGCATTTTCTAGATGAGTAGTTTTGGGAGAGAGGTTGGTTGTACTTATATATTTGACTCCATAGCAAGGTAACTTAAAACTACAACTTTGGATTTAACTTCTTTTGAGAATTATGGATTATAGTTTGGATGAGTGCTATGTAAATGACCTAAACTCCCAGTCATACACTATGATACTAGAAATACCTTTCTATAACAACTGAGTATTTTTGAAATGGTTTTCTAGATCTAATATATTTTGTTCATAAATTTCCAAAACAGCTTATCATTTTTAGAAAGTCTGATGAAAAACCATCTATTTTAATGGAAGATAAGTTATTAACAATCATATTTGCTGACTCTACTGGTTATTTAGATGGTTTTTTTTTCATTTTCAATTGATTGTAGTGTTGAAAGAAAGAATAGTTAGGTCCTGAAGTGATGGGAGTTTTTTGGTAAATTTAAGGACTCAGTAATATCTATTCTTTTTTTTTTATTTTTGCAAGGCAATGGGGTTAAGTGATTTGTCCAAGGTCACACAGTTAAGTAATAAGAATCTGAGGCTAGATTTGAACTAAAGTCCTCCTGACTCCAGAGTCAGTGTTCTATCCAGTGTGCCACCTAGCTGTCCCATCCACTTTAGATTTTGAGATATATATATATATATATATATATATATATATATATATTTATATACATATATATATATATATTAGTCTTACTAAATGAAATACATAATTCTTCTAGACAAATATCTTTTAAATGATCAGTTAGCTAGATGATACAGTGCACAGAATTCTGAACTTGAAGAATAACTTGGATTCAAGTTCTACCTCAGACACTTGGTAACTATGTGATCATAGGTGAGTGATTGGGCTTCTTTCAGCCTGTTTCCTTTTCTTTATAATGGGGATAACATAGTACCTGACTTCCTGGGGTTGTTGTGATGATCAAATGAGATTATGTATGGACAGCACTGTGCTCTTTGCTCCTCCTCTCCCTTTATTGTACAGTTGGGTAAAATGCTTTTTGAATCATTGTTTGGAGGATGGCTTGCTGGGTAAGAGAGGAAATCTATTTGTAAAAAATGTAAAATCCCTAAGGGTAGCAAATGTTTAATTTTTGTTTGGATCCCTAGCATTTAGCTCAAGAATTACCTAATAAGTACTTAATAAATGGTTATTGATTAATTGACTTGACTTTTGTTATGAAAGAAGAGTCAATGAAATAAGAAATTTTTTTAAAAAAAATGTTATATCTGTTGTGTAATTATAATGACGAAATTTATCCTCACAAAATAAGTTAAAAAACAGAACTCTATTTTGTTTGCAGAGTGAGCATTCTAGGCATGAAATATCGCATTGTATATTGATATTTTAGTTAGTTCTGTAGAATTTCTTTTTTTCTTCTTATTTATCATTATTTATCTTATCATCAAGAGATGATATTTATAATTTTGTTGATGATCAAGAGATGACCCTTGTAAGCCATTTTTCATTATACAGTTGAAATAGTTATCCTTTAAAATACAACTTGTAACTTTTCTCCCAAGGCTTATATACAGAAAGTGGAGACAACAGACATGATTGAATTGGGACAAAAATTAGTAGATGCCAAAAATTGCCTCGCTTTTCTGATAGAGTGTGCCAACTTCTCTCCAGCTGATATTCGACTAAATAATAATGTTTTTCAATGGTATGGAAGAATGGGAGAGATTTTTGATGAACACAGGAAAATAGTTAAAGAGAAAACAGAACAATACCAAGATGGACTTAAGGTTTGTCTTACAAATTAACAAAAATAATTTTTATTAAGATAATTTTTATAATGCAAACTTCAACATGAACTATAAGCTCTTAAAGGGCAATACCATATTTTTATTTCTTTGGTGTCAAGCTTCTATTTCCACACATATAGCACAGTCCAGTAAAGTATAGTATATATCATTGGTGGACTACTTGGCTTAATGAGTGAATAGAAAAGAAATGTACAAAATATAGTCAACTATCAATTCTTCAATTAATTTGGAATAAAATCTTAGTGCAGATTATCCCTAAAAGTATTGGAAATTGATTGATCATATTAATAAAATAGTGATTCATAGTATGGATTCACATTTCCATTTTCAACTATTATTGAAATTCTACATTTCATAATACACAAATTATTCTTTTATAAGTCATTAAAATTGCATTGTCTCTAGAGAACAGCATAAGAATAAATTGCATATTTACTTATATGATGTTTCTCTGAATCATAGACTTATAGAGCTATAATTTTTAACTAGTATAGAAAGTTCCATCTGGTATCATAAGTGATAGCACAGAATCAGCTTCTAAAATTAAGAAATTTTAGGAATTTCCCCCTCTAATTTTCCTTTTTTTACCTATGTGTCATTGCTACTAAGCAAATATACAAAGTTATGAAAAATAATAAAGTGAGTTTAACAAAAGTATCCAACAAATCCTCTTTTAATTACAAGATTTAATTGTGAAATATTTTATTTAAACCAGTAGGTAAATTTAAGAAAGGCAAGAATCATAACAAAAATAGAATTTATTTTTATATATAACACGAAATAAAATCTTGTTAATTTTTCCCAATTGAAGCACACACATTATGACAGATAGCAGTATGAATCATAGAAAATGTATTAGGAAATTCAATTTTATAAATTCAAATTGGTTTATTTAAAAAACAGAGCAAAAGGGAGTCTTGAAGAACTTTAGCAAATTAATTAAAATATTTTTATTATTTAGTCAATAAAAACACAATGTGGTTTTATAATATCCTGAAAAAATGACTTGCCTTCAGGAAACAAAACATGTCTATGGCTGCATATTAATTTTTCTTAGTAACTCCTTTTTATAGTTAATGTATATATAAACCTCACTCTAGCCCACTATATAATAATAATTCCCAGGGCGGCTAGGTGGCATAGTGGATAAAGCACCGGCTTTGGAGTCAGGAGTACCTGGGTTCAAATCTGGTCTCAGACACTTAATAATTACCTAGCTGTGTGGCCTTGGGCAAGCCACTTAACCCCATTTGCCTTGCAAAAACCTAAAATAATAATAATAATAATAATAATAATAATTCTGAGTGCAGTATAAATAAATGATATTTAATAGCTTTTTAACTGGAGCAATTTTTGACTGACTTTTGAAATTTTATTTGCTCTTTCTTAGGTTTTTACCCAGGTTTTTGAAAGGAAAATGTTTAGTTATACCTTACAAAGATCTTATTTGCATTGATTCATAGGTTTCTACTTCATTCAAATGGTAAAGTCTTTTTTTTTTAATTTTTAAACTAGTTACGATGTGAGCGATTTATTGAGGAACTCGAGAGTTATTCCAAACAAGTGGAAGAATTTTATTCGTTTGGAGATATTCAGGATATTAATCGATATCTCAAAAAAGCTCAAGCACTAAATGCAAAGTTGGATTTAGCAGCAGAAAAGGTATAATTTCTAAATTTGTTAAGGGTTAGAATTGGTATTAGAAAAGCAACTTTATTGTATGAATATTTTAATTTTGGATAATGAATTCAGGGAATTTGGGAGTTGGAAGGGACCTCGGATTTACCTTTTACAACCTATTTCTGAACAGAAATCTTCACAAGTACACATCGGATGTAGCCTTTGTAAACTTTCTTGGTGTGTGTGTGTGGGGGGGGGATGGTGGTATAGGGAAACCTTAACTTCTGCAACAGCCATTTCATTTTGGAAATGCTCAATTGTTATGAAGTTCTACTATAGTTAGAATTAACTTCATTTTTTTTCTTTCTAATTTCTATTCTTTGCTCCTTGTTCTGCCCTCTAGTACTGAATGGAGCAAGTCTAATCTCTCCCCTTTGACACTGTTTCAAATACCTAAACACATCCATCATTTTCCCTTAGTCTTTTCTTCATACTAACCAATCCCATTTCCTTCATTTGGTCTTAATGACATGAACTAGAAGATGTTTTTCAATCCTGCTTATTCTCCACTAGTAATGCTCTAGTCTTTCCTAAAAACAGAGCATCCATATCTGTATAGATCTGGCCCAATTAGGGCAAAGTACAGGACTATTGCCTTCTTTCTTATTCTTAGAAATTATGCTTCCCAATGTAATATGAGATTTTTATTAGATTTCCTGGATGCCACATTATTATATATTCTTAACTTATATTGAGCTTGCTGCCCACTAAAATGCCAGATTTTTTGGGATGAACTCCTGTATAGATTCCCATCCCATCTTTTTACTTGTTAACTTTTAATTCAGATGTAAAATTTAGTATTTATCCTTCTTAAATTTTGCATATTAATTAGATTCCATCTACTATTACTACTAGCATCAGTCTGCTTTTTAAAAAATTTTAGCTTAATTTATTTTATAGCCCATAGTAAATTTTTTTTTGTATTAACATTCTTAGAAAAGAGCTCAAGATTGTATGTTTATAAGTCTGATCTTGGAAATTATTTGTTAGAAGAATTAGTACATGATGATTTAATTTTTTAGAAAATATTTCATGTTTGTCATTTCAGATTGTGCAGTTTAATGCCGAAGAAGAGGCATTTGGTTGGCCACCATCTATATATCCACAGCGTAAAAAAATCCAAGATACTTTGAACCCTTATTTTCGTCTCTATGATATGGCTGTAGAATTTAGCTCCAAACTTAAAAATTGGACAGAAGGACCATATTCCAAGGTGAATCCTGATCAAGTAGAAGGAGATGTAGGGAACTACTATAGAGCACTATATAAATTAGAAAAAGGCTTCTATGATTCTCCAAATGCATTAGGAATTACCAAAAAGGTAAAAGCAAAAGTTGAAGAATTCAAGGAGCACATTCCTCTTATTCAGGTGATTTGCAATCCTGGTTTGCGGAGCCGACATTGGGAAGCCATGTCCAATATTATTGGTTATACCCTTAAGCCAACTGAAGACTCAACTGTCTCTTCATTTCTAGACATGAATCTTGAACCATACTTGGACAGATTTGAAAGTATTAGTGAATCAGCTAGCAAAGAATTTTCACTTGAAAAGGCCATGGAGAAGATGATTGGTGAATGGGATGCAATGGAATTTGTCATCCTGCCCTACAGAGAAAGTGGGACATTTATTTTGTCAGCAGTGGATGAAATTCAAATGTTGTTGGATGACCATATCGTTAAATCACAAACTATGCGAGGATCTCCTTTCATTAAGCCTTATGAAAAAGAAATGAGGTAAATTGATGTTTCTATATCTTCATGCAGCCTTCACATCTTTAATACTTCAATTAGGTTTATATTTTTTAATGTTTTTAATATTGTGAATTGAATGACTAATAGTTCTAAAACAGAAGAATAGATAAAACCCACTCAGCCTGACTTTTAGAGATTATCATTTCTGTGCACCATTACACAAAGAGAGAATTGTTTTATAACCCATATATCAAATAACACATCCTAAAGGAAGAATGCAATCAGTTTAGTTATGTACTTGGCAATTCTGCCATCTACACAGATAGTTCATTTCTGCTGAAGAAGGAACTTTTGTTGTTCAATGTGAAGTGGAGGTAATTACATAATTCATGCCATTTTTTGTTGTTCAGTTTCAGTTGTGTCTAATTCTTTGTGACCCCATTTGGGGTTTTATTGACAAATATTCTAGAATAGTTTGCCACTTTTCCACTCCAGCTCATTTTACAAATGAGGAAACTGAGGCAAACAGGGTTAATTGATTTGCCTTGGGTCACACAGCTAGTAAGTATCTGAGGTCAGATTTGAATGTGGAAAGATGAATGCTCCTGACTTCAGTACTGGTTCTTTATCCACTATGTCACCAAGTTACCCAGAGGTTGGATTAGGTAAACACCAGTGATTATTTCCTTCTCTAACTCTTGTTTTCCTAACAAGGGAAGAGAGGAAGATGAGTACCTCATTAAAATGCATTCTAAAATGTGGAAAATATTTGGGGGAATTTAAAAAATGCATTCATGGAAATTATAGCAATGTCTTAGAATTATTTTCTTGATTTTAATGTTTTAAATATATATATATATATTATATCATAATTAAAATGGAATGTGAATCATGGAAGTATTCATGTGAAATAATATTATTTATTTGTAAATCCTATTGATATTAACAGATTGATCTGCTTCTTATAGTTTAAGATGTCACAAATTTCTTGCTGAATTATTACCTTGAAATGTGACATTATGATACAATGGCTTGTGATATTTGTTTTCTGAAAACTGAGAAATGCAATTGTGAATCTATTATGTTTTAAATATACTCATTTCGTCTTACTATTTAAAATATCCAGATGAGATCATGTGAAATTTCCTTCAATCACAAATTTCCTCTTGGGAATTGAGATTTGTTAGTTTAGAGATTAAGCTTTTCTTGTCTAATTGACATCAAATTAAATAGTAAAGTATTTGAAGATCAAATATAGTTATCACTCCTCAATAATTATATAATTTTCCTAGAAAAAATTAGTATGTACTTTTCTAGCAATAATTACTAGCTACAGAATTGGAAACTTTTCATTTTTATGTTATGAATAATATCTAAAATCCTATATACTGTATGACCCCAGGCAAATCATTTATCCTAAACTGGAAAATAAGATTAGGAAATAAATGTCCTCCCTATTACACAGTTCTGTAATGAGGGGTGAAAAACCATAGAGCACTCAGATATAAATCTAAGCAACAAATATAACAAATCTATATATGCATGCTCAGGTGAGACTTTTTAAAAGGTTTTGTGGAAAGTAAAATTTCTTCAAATGTATATACAACCCTGGGGATCAGAAACCACCACATAAAGAAATGGTAATTGGGCTCTTTGATGTTTTATCATCTTTTTTTTGTTTTGGGTTTTTTTTTTTAGTTTTTTTGTAAGGCAAATGGGGTTAAGTGGCTTGCCCAAGGCCACACAGCTAGGTAATTAGTAAGTGTCTGAGACCGGATTTGAACCCAGGTACTTCTGACTCCAAGGCTGGTGCTTTATCCACTATGCCACCTAGCTGCCCCTGATATTTTATCATCTTAAAAGAATAGGTTAAAATTTTTGTTCTTTCTTTAGAAAGTTATTAAGAACTATGACTTTATGATTCACAGAGAATGGGAAGGTAAACTATTGCTGCTTCAGGAAATTCTGGATGAATGGCTAAAGGTTCAGGCAACTTGGCTATATTTGGAGCCAATTTTTAGTTCTCCTGACATTATGGCTCAAATGCCTGAGGAAGGCAGGAGATTTACTACAGTGGACAAGACATGGAGAGAACTGATGAAAGTTGTTATGCAAGTAAGGAAATTATCTGAATAATAAATGTGACTGTTCTATTAAAGTGGCAAATTTTGTTTTGTAATAGAAGCCAGGAAACTATGATCTTATTCTCACTTGTTTTAACCATAAATCCAGGATCTCTAATTAAGAAGCAATAATTTAAAAAAAACTGATAATAACAAAATAATCCAAATATGTTGCTATATCTACTTACTTGGAGCCCAAATTTAGAGGACATTAGTAAATACTGCTAGTACATAGTTAGTTCATGTGATTTTTGTTGATCAGTTGTTTCAGTTTTGTCTGACTCTTCAGGACTCTATTTGGGTTTTTCTTAGCAAATACACTAGAATGGTTTCCCATTTCCTTCTCTAGGTCACTTTGCAGATAAGGAAATTGAGGCAAATAGGATTGAGTGTCTGAGGTCAGATTTGAACTCAGGAACATGAGTCTTCCTCCAGTTCATGACATACATTGGTAGGAAAAAATATAAGCAAAGTGTTCTTAGATACCTTGCCATTAAAATATTTTAAGCATGTATTTGGACTCACAGAATCTACAAGGCCACAATATGCTCTAAGCGAAAATGCAGTGTTGTATTGGAGCAACCAAAGAAGTTTACACTCTCTCAGATACATTCTTTGTGTCCAAAGCAAGGCAGGTAATAGTTCTTTTCTTCATTAGAAGAGAATCTATGATCAGATAATGTTCAGTTTATCACCACATTTTGGAAATACATGGAGAAGTTGTGGTGCATCCAGAAGATAGATAGGATAATGTTAATCTTCTCTAGAAGATTTTTCAGAAGAGAAGACTCAGGAGGGACAGGACAGTGATTCTCAAATATTTTGAGGGTTCTTGGGAAAAAGGAACCAAATGTGTTCTATTGGACTCCAGAGGGAGGACAATGAGCCGGAGTTGCCAGGAGGGAGACTTTCAGATGATAAAAAGAAAAAGATCTTAAACAATGTAAAAGTAAAATAGGTTATCTAGGGAGGCACTGGAAGCTGCCTCAGTGATGATGGTCTTCAAACAGAGAGTAGAGAACTATTTCTCAACATCCTTGTTGAGGTTTAGGACTCTGGGGTTCTTTGACTTGGAAAGTCTGTGCACTGACAGATAAAATACTCTAATACTTAAAGAATAACATTATGATAAAGAGAAAGAAGGCTTGAGAGAGAAAATGGACAAATAGATACAATAAAACATGGGAAGAGAGGAGAGGAGAGGAGAAAAGAGAGGAAGGAGGAAGGAGGGGGGAGGGAAAGAGAGATAGCCAGCTAGCTGTCCATGAGGCCACATTGACTTTAAAGTTGTGGTATTTAATAATTGAAAAATTTTTCCATAGGTTTGAAAATCAGATTCAGTACCATGAGACAATAGATATACTTGTCTTTTTTCCCCTCAGATGTCTTGGCCATATCTTTATTATTTAAACTTAAATCATAACCTCAGTAAGTCTATATTGTTGTCAGAGATAGGAATTGATGGAAATCTGTCCAGAAAAAAGATATATTTTATCTGTGTAATAAGTGTGTTCTTTAAAAAACTATTAGAACTAAATAATTAAGGCATATTTATTTTTTTGTTTATTTTTAGATTTTTCAAAGCAATGGGGTTAAGTGGCTTGCCCAAAGCCAATTTATTAAGTGTCTAAGGCCAGATTTGAACTCAGGTACTACTGACTCCAAGGCCAGTGCTCTATCCACTGTGTCACCTAGCCACCCCTATTAAAGCATATTTAAATACAATATAGGATATCCCTGTGAAAGACATAAAATGGAATCTCATTTTATAATGGAAATATTCTCTTTCTACTTTATCTCATCTGTATTTGTTGTCTTAGGAGACACTTTTAAAGGCATAAAATAATAAACACAATGAATTTATTCTTTAAAAAATGAAGAAACAGTTTTTTAGAGAGTAGTCAGTTTCATAGCACCAGTGTTAAATGGTCAAGTTAAGATAACAATAGGATGTTAAGTGCATCCTAAGTGCTGGGCACTATCCTAGGGACTGGGGATATCAAGAAAAACAAAAACATTTCTCCCATCCCTACTCCCAATCTAATGGGGCAAATAACATGTAAACAATATGTACAATAAAGATATATATATATATGTATATATATATATATATATATATATATATATATATATATATATATATATATATATATATATATATATACAGGATAAATGGGAGATGATCTTGTTTAGTCATTCCTTTACACCCTATGCTTCCTGACCCCATAGAGAGTTTTCTTGGTAGAGAAACTAGAATGATTTGCCATTTCCTTCTCCAGTTTATTTTACAGAAATCTAAGGCAAACAGGGTGAAGTGACTTGACCATGACCATACAGCTAGTAAGTGTCTGAGGCCAGATTTAAACTGAGGTTGTCCTGCCTCCCTGGCATTCTATCCACTGTGTGATCTAGCTAATGAGAGATAATTTTAGAGTGAAAGTAATCAGATGACATAGAACAGGTTTTATTACTTTGTGGAGAGATTTGTTTTTGTTACAGAATTTAGAGATGGAAGCACCTTTCCCTCTGTATATTACTTGAGAAGCCTTTAACCTTTGCTTGAAGACCTACATTGCATTTGAGAATAAACTCACTGCCTCTTAAGACTGCCCAGATCATTTCCCCATTTACACCAGTCATTTGGTACTATTCTCTTTTCATTCTCCTTTTTCCCTAAATTTTATATTTATGCAATTTATTTTTAACCCAGATATCTTACTATACATTTATGTTAATTATAGATTTAAAATAGTCCTCTTTTTATTATCTTTATTTCTTTTCACTAGACTCAGTTGTTGAGGTTCATTTTACTGTGGTCATCCCCAAATCTTTATAGATCCCAATTCCATCATTAAACATAGTATTCCCCTTACTATTATGTAATTAATAAATTTTCTAGCTATCTCTACCTCCATCTGAACCAAGATAAATTATACGTTTCTCCATTTTTGTTCATAAAAATAAGAATCTAATGAAGTACTATGTCAAATATCTTAATGATTGTTTTCCAGGTATATACTCTGTTGAATTTACCTTATCAGTAAACTCTGATATATACATATTTGATATATATGTGTTTATCTATATATTTATATACATATGTATATATAATATACATATGTGTATATTATATATAGTATGTAAAGTATATAAATATTTTAAATAAAAAATATAAAACCAGCAGGTGGCATAATCTATCAGGTTTTACAAGTTTAAGAACTCACTCTTCACAGGATTCCATCTCCTACAACCTCTGAAATATCTGTTTGTTCCCTTTTCCCCCAACCCCTCCCTTAACCAGCTGGTTGTTGACTCTCTCTTAGCTAACTTTAAAACAGTAACAAGGAAAGGAGTATATTTGGCTTGTGGTTTCTTGACTCTGAGAAAAACATCTTGCTTTAACCTAACTTGCTATGGTCACTGAAGTCTGTTTACTTATGACTCCTGTTTGGCCTAAGGTAAAGGCTCCCCAGTTATCTAAATAATGTCCTTGGTTGTTGTTAATAAAATCAAAAGATTTTTACCTAGACAGCTCATCCCCTGCCCAGAGAAGACAAAAAACAAAGTATCTTGGAGTGAAGTTTTAAAACTCTTTACTAGTTTAAAACTCTGTCTCTATGTACAAAGCTATTCACTGGCTCATTCCATTGAAGCTTTGATGTTCACAATTCCAAATAAATAAAAGCTACAATGAAATTAAGACCAGTAACAGTTTCATAGCAAGGATAAGTTAACTGTTAAAACATTCAAAAAGGTTTTTGGAGATATCGAGGAGTAACCACAGCTCAACCTTAACTTCTACTCATTTAAATTTTGAAGAGGTATTCTTTAGCCATAGAGTCAAATTTTAGGGCCCAGTTTATAGATTCATGTTCTCTTTGCCAAAGCAAACAAAAATGCAGCGGATCACTCCATCATCAGCCCTCTCTCATTTATCTTCATTGGCTACTTCCACACTGACTACAAATAGGTCCATTTCTATCCCATTCTCAAAACCTTTATTTGATTAATTTATCCCCATTGCCTTTGCCCTCTGTCCTCTCTTTTGTGGCTAAATTCTTTGTAAAGGCTTTCTACAAGTGTCTCCATTTCTTTTCTTCTCACTTTTTTTTTTTAACTCATTGCAGTCTTGTTTCTGTCCTCATCATTCAATGATACTGCTCTCTCCAAAGTTGTTAGTCCTCTAATTGTCAAATCTAAATGACTTTTTCTCAATCTTTATTCTTGACCTCTATTCTGTGTAGCATTTGATTCAATTGATAACCCTTTTCTCCTTGATACTCTTCTCTCTAGGTTTTCTTCATGTATCTGACCAGCCCTTCTTCTGTCTCCTTTGGTGGGCCTTTATCATACACATCATACCTACTAATAATAGGAGTCTCTCAAGACTGTTCTGGGCTCTCTTCTCTTCTCCCTACATAATATTTCAATCAGTGATTGTGATTCAGCTCCTATAGTTTCAATTATCATCTCTTTTGAAGTTGACTTTTCAGATCTAATTGTTCATCGCTAACCTCTCTTCCAACTTTCAATCTTAATCTCCAAATGCCTTTTATACATCTAAAACAGGATGTCCTGTAGACATCTTTTAAAATTTCATTTCCCCAAATTAAAAATTTTGGGGGGGGGTTTGCAAGGCAATGGGGTTAAGTGATTTGCTCAAGAACACACAGCTAGGTAATTATTAAGTGTCTAAGGTCAAATTTGAACTCAGGTCCTCCTGACGCCAGAGCCAGTGCTCTATCCACTGTGCCACCTAGCTACCCTGCCAAATTGCAATTTGAAACAATATTTTTTAACATTTTAGAAAAGTTTTGAGTCCCAAATTCTATTGCTACCTCTTCTGCCCCCTCCACGAGAAGATAAACAAACTGATATAGGTTATACATTGTGCAATCATGTAAAACATTTCCATGTTAGTTGTTTGCACAAAAAGACTCAAACAAAAAAAGGAAAGAAAAAAGGAGAGATAAAGAAAAGAAAAAGGAAAGAAAGAAAGAGAATAAAATAGCATGATTCAGTCTGTATTCAGAATGGAGGTGTATGCTTCAACATGACCTCTTTGGTATTGTCTTAGATCATTATATTGATGAAAATAACTAAGTCATTCACAGTTCTTCATTGTTCAGTATTGCTGTTAAGGTGCACAGCATTCTCCTGCTTCTGTTCACTTCACTTTGTATCATTTCATTTAAATCTTTCTAAGTTTTTCTGTAATCATCCTTATCATTTCTGTACATAGGGAATTTTTATGCTTTTTTTTGGCAAGGCAGTAGAAGTGGCTTGCCCAAGGTCATACAGCTAATTAATTAAGAGTCTGACATCGAATTTGAACTCAGGTCTTCCTGACTCCAGGGCCAGTGCTCAGCTGCCCCTGCTTATCATTTCTTACAATAAAATATTATTCCATCACAGTCACACATCAGCTTGTTCAGCCATTCCCCAATTACCCATCCCTTTAGTTTCCAATTCTTAGTCACCACAAAAAGAGCTGCTATAAACACTTTTGTATAAATAGGTCAAAAAATCTTTTTTTAAATATAGACTTAGCAATGGTATTGCTAGATGAAAGGGTATGCATGAACAGCTTCATAGCTCTTTGGGCATAATTCCAAGTTCCTCTCCAGAATGGGTGGATCAGTTCTCAACTCCACCAACAGAACATTCATTGGTGTCCCACTTTTCCCACAACCCCTCCAAAATTTATGATTTTCCCTTTTTTGTCATAACAGTAATCTGATATCTGTGGGTTGATACCTAAGTGGGGTTTTTTTGCATTTCTTTTGTCTATAACAACTACTTAGAGCATTTTTTTCATATGACTATAGCTTTGATTTGTCTGAAAAGTACCTATTTCTATCCTTTGACTATCAATTGGGGAAAGGACTTGTATTCTTTTTCTTTAGGGTTTTTTTGGCAAGCCAATGGGGTTAAGTGGCTTGCCCAAGGCCACTCAGCTAGGTAATTAAGTGTCCGAGGCCAAATTTGAACTCAGGTACTCCTGACTCTAGGTCCAGTGTTCTATCCACTGTGCCACCTAGCCGCCCCTGGACTTGTATTCTTATAAAGTTGACTCAAGTTCTCTATATATTTTAGAATGAGGCCTTTAGCAGAGATATTTGTTCAAAAGTATTTTCCCCCAGTTTTCTGCTTTACTTTTTACTTTTGTGCAAAATATTTTAATTTTATATAATCAAATTTATCTATTTTGCATTTTGTGATGCTCTCTATATGTTGCTTGGTACTTAATTCTTCCTTTATCCATAGATCTAATAGCTAAATTATTCCATGCTCTACTAATTATACACTTCATATTTCAGTAGTCCTGTAGACATTTTAAATTTAACTTGTACAAACTGAACTCATTATTGTCCCCCCCAAGTCCTTCCTTCTTCCTAACTTCCCTTCTGTACTGTTGAGGGTACCACCATCCTTCTCCCCTCACAGTTTCACAACCTAGGTGTCATCCTGGATTGACACCTACTGGTTCAGTAACTTTGGGTAAGTTACTTAACCCCCAGATATAACTACGTCTCTTCACCTTCTCCATTGGGAAAGGGCATTTCCTATACTAATGAAATGATTGGTCTGGATCAAATATTCAATGTCAATGCAAGTCTTAATGTTAATGTATAAACAGATATACATAGGCAACAAAATTTGTATAAGTGAGAACATCTATAACTATTGTTGCTGTTTGTTGATGTCCTTCATTCTCAAAGATGACCAATAACATCACAAGGATGATGTCTTAATTTGAGTGAATTGGATTTGTTAGCTATATAATTCATGTATAACACTAGTACATAAGCAAATAAACATGGATAATTAAGATAAAAAAGAAAACAAGAAATAACGATACATATTTATATGAATATATTCCAGCATCTGCAATTATATCCCAAGCAGATTATATACAAATACAAGCAAAACATTTAAAGGTAGCTTTGCCTCAGTTTTTGCTTTATTAGAGCCCTTATTCACAAACTATGATGTTTGTTTTTTTTGAATATCTTAAGATACTTAAGAAAAGGCAAACAATATTCATTATATAAACTTCTTAGTTATTTTATCTGCATACATAATTTTCCTTTGAGAGGAACCATCCAGTAAAAGTCTCTGATTGGACTGATATTGAACTTTGATAACCACTATTATTTTCCTTTGGCTCCATAGACAAATTTATACATACTATTGACTGATTTAATCTAAAATAAGCATGTAATAATATTTCTCTCTCTCTCTCTCTCTCTCTCTCTATATATATATATATATATAGATATATAGATATAGGTATATAATGTCATAATAATGGTAAAAATCAATAAGTCATAGACAATCCAAATAAATTCTTCTTAGGAATAGGCTAAATCTAATCGTATGACTTGAGCTTGCAATACATATTTAGTGAATGAAATTCATAGTATCATGGCAGAATATTTGAACTATGAGAGTTTGAGGGAAACAGTTACTGTCAACACCCCTGATAATGGCATTATCCTCTTTCCTACTCTAAGCCTGCCCATAGGCAGCATTTAAACCAGGTGGCATCCAGAATTCTGAGCTATACCAAAGCTGTTGACTTGAGTGTGTTGATAATGAAGGAGGGAGAACAAGAAACACTGGTGAGACCTCAGGAGGGCCTATCAGTACAGCCCTAGGGATCTGGTTATCCAAGTAGTTTTTCTCATGCGTTTGTGTCCCTTTGACTTTGTCGGTAAACTTGGGAGGGTCTTTTACACTGAATATTGTTGCAAGTTCTTTGAAGTGTAGGCACATTTATCACAAGGTTAGTACTTCCATGCCCTCAGGAAAATACTATGAGCTCTTCCTTTTTCACATGTGCGTATCTATGTCAATGGTCTTAGAAGTCTGTTACTCAAAATGATTTGGGGCTTTTGGAAACATAGTAATGTTATTTTAATCTACTTCCAATTATCTTATTTTTTATGGAGGAAATTTGAAGGATTGGTTTTATATTAGGGAGGAAGATAAATAAAACACTGGATTTAGAATTAGGAAAGCCTAAATTTGATTACAGCCTTAGTCTATGTGACCCTTTGTTTCCTGTCTATAAAATGAGGATAATAATAGTACTTATTTCCTAGGGTGATTGTGAAAAATAAAAAAAAAATTTACCATATGCATGTGTGTATATAAATATATATATGTATGTGTGTATATGTATGTAAACAATGTTTATCAATCTTAAATTACTATGTAAATGCTAATTATTATTATTATGTTATTATTATTGAGGTATGAAATATTGACTGCACAGTACAGTTGTTAAACGATGACTGTTTTCTTCCACAGGTTGAAAATGTTATAAATTTGTTAAAGAAGCTTTTTAAACTTATAAACTATGAAAGTTGACTTTAAAAAATAAAAGCATGATTTTCCAGGAGATGGCACTCTAAGAATAGTTTTCAAGAGTTCAGATGTGAGATTAAAAGAGTACACCATCCCAAAGAATGCATCCATTTAAATAATAACTTGAGATATTATATTGGATTTTATTTGGGTTCTTTTTTTTAATATATCTTTTTAGCATTAAACTAACAGGAAGTGTAAATAAAATCCTTTTCTTAAAAAATGATTACCTTCCAAAATAAATAGAGCTACTCATGTTATACATTTTATTTAGAAATATTTTAGGAAACATTTTAATGAAAATGATAATTTTTATTTAACAAATTCTCAAGGTATGCTATTAGATAATTTAAAAAAGTTCCTTGTGGGCATGCACAAAGCATAGTGACTCATATTTTAGAGAGGAGCTTATCAGAGAAGATAATTCATATATATAAGCATCAAATAGTTGAGGTAATTATTTTGATTTAGTTAAAACAACTCATCATTCTTATATATGTCACATAAAAATCTAAACAGCAAATTAGTTGTTTAATATTGGTATTTGTCATTCAGTCCTCAATCATAGCAAGATATATTTTATCTAGATTTGTAATATAATTTTCATGAAAACCATCAAGGAATTATCTTGATATTGTACTTAGATGATCATATATGCTCATATGAGCCTTTTTTTTTATCAATTATTAGTTGAATTGCTATTGAAATTTCTTATGTCTGCTTTGCCACCTCAAAATACACCTAGAAAAGGGATCTCTTCACTTTGCCAGCAAAATATTGAGTTTTTGATTCACAAGGTCCATTGAGCCCTTAGCATTTCCTGGTAGAACATGCTAAGAAGGAAAACTAAAAAAACTACTTTTACTTGAAATGGATATGCTCCATTTCAATATACAGTTCAAAAAATTGTCATGAGATCAGTTGTTAGAATATTTATATTTGGACAAAAAATAGTGATAACTTTGTGGAATATGAATACTTCATATTACACATATTTGTTATTCTTGGCACAAATCTCAGCACATTAAAAAAAACAGTTTATCTGCTTGAGTGAGTTTGAATTACTTGAAAGAAAACAGTGGACAAAAAAGTTCTGCTTTAATGCTACTTCCAAGGAGCCCTTTTGTATAAAGTAAGAAAAAAGTCATTTTAATCTTTTAGGAAACAAATTAAATGTAATTTAAATCAACAAGCAAATATTAAGTACTTACAATGTTCTTCTGGCATTGGTGATTGGAAGAGAAAGACAAAATAGTCCTTCTCTGGAAGATAGATGCGGGAGGAAGATGGTGAATAACATTCTACTATTGAAGGAAGAAAATAAAATGAAATTAAGGAGTATACAAGAAAGAAACCCATGTGATACCAAATTCTGCTTAGTTGGACAGAGTGCTTTAGCTTTTGTGATATATAATATAATAATATATTATATAACAATATATCATATAATATAATAATATATAATACATATTTTGTGATATATAATAAATATATAATAAATGGCCTTCTTTAAAGGACACTATGAAACTTAAGAACTCTTTGATATTAATTTGCAAGGATCATAAAACATTTTTAATGATGACATCTCAATTAAGATTGTAAAAGTAGATCTAATTTCTGTTATATGCAACATCAATATTATTATATTTTCCTTTTTGTCACCATACCTGAATGCTTATTGACTTTTGTTATAATTTTTTCCAAATATAGTTTATCCACATTATTTTTTTAAATTTCCTTATGAGATAGCAGGGTATGGATCTTAATCCATTTTTCCTTATTGTTATTATTAGTTTTTCAAATTCATTAATTTCTTTAAAACAAGGAATATTTAGACATCCATGCTGAAGTTCAAGTATAAAGATTTCTTTTGTCTGGTTTAATCAAAGAGTTTAGCCATATTGAGTAAAGTCATTTCTGTGTATTATGTTATAAATTGACTTCTAAAAGCCTCTGGCTTTGTCAGTAGTACAAAATGGAAAACTAGTTTAAAAATTTTCTTTTTTCCTTACCATTTTTTTTTTGCATTTGATGATTGAACTTTAAATTTAGGACAAGCAAGTTCTAAAAGTGACCACCATAGATAAAATGCTACCAAAGTTGAAAAAAAGCAATGAATTTTTGGAGCTTATACTTAAAGGACTTAATGAATATTTGGAAAAGAAGCGTTTATTCTTCCCAAGATTCTTTTTCTTATCCAACGATGAACTTCTTGAGATTCTGTCAGAGACAAAGGATCCTACTCGGTAAGTAGTTTTCTTGAAGTGCACATGATGACTGATATTCAAGCTAATAAATTAATTTGGCTTTAAAGTACACAATAAAAAATATAATCTCTTATCTTATCATTCCTTATGATGTTAAACTTTAAAAAAAATTTAATGGAAATAACATGGATTATTTATTTTTTATGATGTCATTAACCTTGCTTAAAAAAATATATTACTGGTGCAGCTAGGTGGCACAGTGGATAGAGCACCGACCCTGGAGTCAAGAGGACCTGAGTTCAAATGTGACCTCAGACATTTAATAATTGCCTAGCTGTGTGGCCTTGGGCAAGCCACTTAACCCTATTTGCCTTGCAAAAACCCATATATCTATATCTATCTATCTATCTATCTATCTATCTATATATATATATATATATATATATGTTTCTTCTGGAATTTCTAATTTGGTCATATATTTTCACATGGACTTATGAAATGTATCTTGTGTCCCAAACTTTGAAGGAGGAATAAAAACAACTAAGACTAAAATAACAAATTTCCAGCTGAAATTTATATTTTGCTTGCCTGATTTTATAGATTTATATGTTTGTGCATCCATCTAAAATACGTTTTGTTGTATATGCAATCTCTTCAATGTTGGTGCTCCCTCCAGAACACCTCTATCTTAAGTCCATCCATATTTTCTTGACCAAAGGGGAGTGTTGTTATGTCTGTTCTAAGTCCCCCAAGGGAATTTAAATATCTAAAAGATGTATTCACTTCACTCTTAGTTGTATATCAAAATAAGAGACATTAGATCATGTCTCCATTACAGCAAGCAAATAGTAATATATGCTCTTCCTTCCACAGGGACAGTTGACCCATCTATAATACAGTGTGAGGTCTATTAATGATTTGTAGTTTATGATCAAGGCCATACCATTTTATTTGTGGCATCTTTTTTTTTTAGGTTTTTGCAAGGCAAATGGGCTTAAGTGGCTTGCCCAAGGCCACACAGCTAGGTAATTATTAAGTGTCTGAGGCTGGATTTGAACTCAGGTACTCCTGACTCCAGGGCTGGTGCTCTATCTACTATGCCACCTAGCCACCCTGTGGCATCTTTTTCTATGAAAGACATTAATTTTGTTTGTGACTAAAGACCCACTTGAATTTGAGCCATTTCTTTCTTTCTTTCCTACAGGGTACAACCTCACTTGAAAAAATGTTTTGAAGGAATTGCCAAGGTCGAATTCACTGATAATTTAGACATAACTCACATGAAGAGTAGTGAAGGAGAAGTTGTAGAACTTGTAGATACAATTTCAACAGCCAAAGCTAGAGGTCAAGTGGAAAAGTGGTTGGTTGAATTAGAGAAAGCTATGCTAAAATCTATTCATAAGGTAAAATTTCCTGGTTCTTTCTTGACCTGCTATAATAAAGCAATATATGACATTAATATTATTAGTTAGTTAATACTAAACTACATAATTCTGTTATTAAATGTTTGGAAGATATTTTGCCAATTAGAGATAAAGAAAATTCAAAATGCCATAAAGAATGAAAAACTTTTTCAAACATCAGAAAACTATGTATGTATGTATATATGCATGTATGTATGTGTGTACATTTGAAAAATGGAGAGGCAGAGACAGAGAATAAATAGAATAATTTAAAATTGCTATTTACATTTTGGATTTACTTTACTTTGGAGCTCAATATTTGAATATGAGTTTTAAGCATCTTCAGTCTGGGTGAAAATAATTAGCTTTTTAATCCAAGTCTCTCCACCAGACTAAAGGTGTACTGGGTCTGTTAATCTATCCTCCTTCTTTTAAAAGAAATTATAAGCTGCCAGGTGTTCCTATAGAAATTTTAACAATTTTCCAGTCAGAGTGTCCTATTTGTAGAGTCTACAGTAGCTATTTCAAAGTAGATGAATTTAAAAGTGATGAATAGAGATTATTTACAATTATTTCTTTTTTCTCATTTCTCATTTCTTTTTAATATTTGCATATATATTATTGTATTATATTGTATTGTAATATATTATATTATATTATATTATATTAATTATATTATATATAGGGGATGTTGTGAAATATTCTTACTCTACTATGACAAATCAAAGGTGTTTCTATTATATTTGTATGGACACTCTCTCTACTGACTTAGATTACAACCTTTCAAGAATTGCCATGGTTGAAAAACTTTTTGATGTCTTGTCTCTGCACACATATGTATATCTAAGCTGATAGATATAAAATGTCTTCTGGGTCTTCACATATAGATTTCCAAACTTCTTGTGACCTAGCCTTCTGGAAACCAAGGTCACCTCCATGCTATGATGAGGTCTTGGAGAAGGATTTTAGAGGAGGCAACAAAATAGACATAAGGAGAAATAAGCAAAGAACTCTAATGTGAAACATGAAAAATAGAATGTTTCTGTGTGAGTAGGTTATGTGCATAGGTGCTTCATTGTATTTCTCATTATCTAAAGATAATTACAAATGAATTGATATTTAATTATTAAAGCATAGTTAATACTTTTGAATTCTCTGTAGCAATAAATGTATTTCAATTCCTCTATAATAAGGGATACTAACTAGAAAGTTAAATAATTGAAATAACAATGCTAGATTTCAAAAGCTAATTAATAGAATCCAGTATACTCAGATGGAATCAGATTCTGATATGTGAAAATTCTGAGAGCATAGAATTCTTGTTGAGACTTCCTTTTGACTTTTACTAGCACTCCCAATAGCTTCCTTCTAGAACATTCCAATTTTTCTCTATTTTTGCCATGTCTTTATTGAACCATTTCCCCCATTCAACTTGTCATCACTTGATCAAGTTCTGCCCCATTTGCCCTTTCTAACATCTTATTGTTTCTGCTTAACCTTCTACCATCTGTCCCCCATGACATTTCACATACCCTAGAAATACAAAATAGTAGAAGGAGTTCATCATCAAAAGGATAGTTTTGATGACTGTCACATATTAAGTTAGCTGTCAATTTAGGATATTATATCTGGTGCCATTTTTTGGTTAAGGATTATTCTTTGGTAGAAAATATACCAGGTTCATGATTCTAATTGGGGCAATGGCCCACTTAAAACCTGAGGGTTATGATATGTAATTTCTTTAATAAAATATATTTCAAAATCCCCAAGTAAAGCAATCCACAAGGAGACTTAATAGTGCAACGAAGTTCCTTTGCATTTCAAGAGTTCCTCTTCAGAGTCTTGGAGCTTTCTTTATATATATGCCTCACTTATAGAGTCCATAACTGGATTGGGAAGTGGGGTGGAGCAGAGAGGAGGTAGTCAGGTGTTGAATTAATTTGAGCAAAATATTGTATTCAGATTGGTAATGCCATTAGAAAAGCATCAATACATTACTATTCTTGATATCTTTGATAGGAATAAGTTTTATTTGTGAAATTAAATTGCATGGTACCTTCAGAAATAGTGTTTTTTTTAAGTTTTCACACTGTTTAGTGTATTAATATTTAGTATTTTTTATTAAACAATTATTCAAATAGATTACAACATGATTGAAATGTAGTGTTTTCTTTTTTTCCTCAGGTAATTAGACAAGCAATTGCTGCCTACCCCCAAAATGAACGTATTAATTGGGTAAGGGAATGGCCAGGACAAACGGTTCTTTGTGTGTCTCAGATCTTTTGGACATCTGAAGTACAAGAATCTATTCAGGGTGGGCTTCAGGTAACTACTCTTAATTTCATGTAAAAAAGTAATTAGATAAATGGACATATCTGTGGGGGACAAGCATAAACAGTACAAGTCAGTGGGGAGGTATCTGCAGATTCTACAAGATAAACCATAATGAGTAGTGATAGTAATGTGCTGGTGGATAGTAATGGTGTGGAGGAGAAGAGAAGCCTGCAAAGAGAATTCTGGCCTTGATGGCCTCCCCCTGTTTAGGTTGACTTTGTCAGTGACTGTTTATCTTTTAATCAGTCATGTAAATCTGGATATTGCCCATCAATTGGGGCTATCTAGTATAAATCATGGAGTTTAAAAATAATTTGTAACAGTGTATAGTAATAACTATAATAGAATCAAATTTTTATAATAGGAATATATCCCCTGGGAGGCAGTGAGGTATTAATGGGATAAAGAACTGTCATTGCTGCCAGGGGTTCAAATTCCTGCCTTTAATATAAACTATACTGGGTGGAGGGGAGGGGTGTTTCATAATGCAATTCTGGAGTCAGAAAGACCTGAGTTCAGTCCAGCCTCAGACATTTCTTAGCTTTGTGACTTTGGGGAGGATCAAATGAGATTATATTTGATGGTTCCTGGTCCATGGTGGGAGTTACATAAATGCTAGCTGTCATTTTCACTATGACTTAGAGCCTTAGAGAAGGGTATGATCAACTTGGCTATGGGAAACAAGTATAATAAGTCATTATTAATAAAAAATAATCTATGGAGCAAGTGTCCCTCCTGGATGTCCCTTATCCTAGTGAAATAATTTTGCCTATCCTCCTCACCCTCTTACAAGATAGTATTGAGATGGATTCCTATCTGGATAAGAGGGTGTGGCTGAATTCCCACTCCCCCTACATGGCTAGCTGCTCTCCTTACACTGTGCCCTGGAAAAACTGCTCTTTGATTTGAGCCCCTTTCCTTACCTTACCTCCCTAAGGCTCTAGAACTACAAAGGCTGCAGACTTTATGGCCAAGTCAAGTCAACAAGCATTAAGCATTAATTAAGGCACCACTTCCAATGATGTGGCATGGTGATGGACTGCTGTGACACAATAAAAAGAGAAGAACTAAGCTGGCATTAGCATTAAAAATTGCAGCAGTCTCTAAGCAAAGGCATCCCAAGATCAGAATCACAGAATACTAGAGCTAGAAATCTGAGAGAAATTTCACTTTACAGCTAAAGCAGCTACAAAAAGCATTTATGGACCAGACCCTGTGCTAAGCCCTGGTGTGTTTATGATTCTGTTTTCTGGATTTAGGTTGTATAAATATGGTTTAAGTAAGAGGGAAAGCTCTGGACTCAGAAAACTCAGATATGAATTGATTTCTGAGACTTAATAATTGTATAATCTTGGCAGGTCACCTCTGTGTTCTTTTTAGTTGCTTTATCTGTAAAGAGAAAATATTGGACTGAATTTTCTCTCAGATTTCTAGCTCTAATATTCTGAAATTCTGATCCTGGGATGCATTTGCTTTAGAGTGCCGTAATTTTTATTGTTAATGCCATCTTAGTTCTTCTCTTTTTATTGTGTCACAGCAGTCTATCACCATGCCATATAAGTGGAAATGGTGCATTAGAAAGCCTTTGGAGCTTGTCTTTTTTTCTTATACTACTGTTGACTCTCCTTGACTTGTTATGCTTATAATAATTTTAAATGTCTTTCAAGAATAACTCGGTTCCTTGATTCTGTATTCATATAACAAACTTTTGATGAGTAGTGTTTTGGTTCATGACACGGTATTGTGGTGCAAGTCATTTTAGTGCTACTTGAGTGCTATGGGTCATTTTTCCCAAGGCCTGACATTAGAATGAGATGGTCATTAAGGTTTAGGTCAGTAGAAATAAGAAAGAAGATTCTAAGGTTTTTATGAGCCCAAGAAAATACAGGGCACTTCGATCCTTTCCATCATTACTTTATTTAGTATTTCTACAAGATCAATTCAATAATAATAATAATAATAATAATTTGTTTTGCATTATATAGAATAAATGAATAGAATGTTTACTGAATAGTTTTAAGTGTACAGAATTTGTATGTTAGTGGTATGATAGCTGGGGCAATGGTGTTTGAGTCTAAAAGACTTGAATTTGAATCCTGCTGTAGATGCTTGCTCTCTTTACCATCATGGTCAAGCCAGTTAATCATTTTTAACTTCAGTAACCTTATCTGTAAAATGGGGATAGGAACATCTACCTCAGGAGGTAAAACACTATATAAAGTTATATTATCATTAGTTATCATTATTATTAATTTCAAGAATTGTCATATTATATTGAATAACTGTGTTATCTTTCAGGCTCTTGAGAATTACCTAAATCAGAATTCTAGACAGATTGATGACATTGTCACCTTAGTTCGTGGGAAACTGTCTAAGCAGAATCGAGTGACTCTCGGAGCATTGGTGGTGCTGGATGTCCATGCTAGAGATGTTCTTGCAACTCTTGTGAAAAAAAAGGTCTCTGATGAGGCTGACTTTGAGTGGTTAAGTCAGCTTCGATACTACTGGATTGTAAGTAATATCAATGAACTCATTATAAAGTAATTTTAGTTATTAGATTTTCAATTTATGCTTGCCTGCTGACACAGATAATAGTTTTACTAATATAGATAGTTTTGCTGATGATAGAATATACCCAACCAATCATTTGGCAGAGTGCAGATCGAAGTAACCAATAGCTATATATAATACAAAATTTTAAAATAAAAATTATTCTTTTAATTGCAGTTACCTGCCATTTGTGCTTGCTGAATCTACAGAATTAGAATTAGGCCGACCTGAAATTGAATTTTACAAGTTCTAAGGATATCCCAATGGTTTTAAGTGCAGTTTTAAAATATCTTATATTTTTGTGACATCTGGAGCCACATGGGAACTCCAGACAGGGTATATACACTACCCTAGGTTCTAGGTAATTTTTGAGTCTGTATCAGGAGACACAATAGTTCAAAGTAAAGATATTGAATGAAAAGGTTATAGTTAAACAATAGAAATAACCAAGGGGCATGGCATATGCTTGTGATCCTAGCTGCTAAGGAGATGAAGACTGTTACATACCTCCCTTAAGCAAAGGAGCTTTTGGCAGCGGTGGGTTATATCCAATAGGTGTACATACTAGATTCAGCATTAGTATGAAGAGATTTTGGGAGCAAGAGGTTAAAGGTTGCCTAAAAAGGAATGAAAGTACAGCCCAGTTTGGAAATGTAGTTGGTCAAAGTTCCTGTACTGATCAATAGTGGGATTGCCCATGAGTAGCCCCTTCCCTTCCAGTGTGGGCAAGATGGGGGAGATTCATTTTTTTTTTAAGAGAGAGCAACTGATAGAACATTTCTCACATAAGCCTAGGATAATCTCCTTGGTAATGTCATTAGGTTATTCCCACTGAGCTTGTTCTCTACAGCTCTCATAAGGTGTATATACTCTATTAAGTTGCTGCTCTTGAGACTTTGTAATCATTGCTAGATGCTGTTTGACTGGTCACTTGTCAGTGGTAAAACTTAGCCCTGTTACCAGTTTTTGTACTTCAGTTGGGAATTCTTAGCTGAGGTATTCCCATCTCCATAGGGGTAAGAATGGGCTCTACCATCTCTCTCTTCAATTAGAATCCAGAGGTTAAAGCTTCAATGCTCTCAGTGAAGGAAGGTGGCCAATTTTAGTCTTTGAATCTTATTGGTTTGGGAGCAATGTGTGAATTCGAAGATTCTGGCAGACTTAGGGTTAGCTAATTTTAAAGAGTGACCTCTCCAAAAAAATCCCCTGAATTTTACTCCTCTCTCAAGTTCTATTTGTCTCCTGTTCAAATCAAAGAGAGATTATGTGAGAATAGGAAAAAATCAAATGTTCCAATATTTCTTTATCAATCCTTTGTTCCAAATTATTTTTCTTTAATATGTATATGTTTTTAGCAAAACACTGGTAAGCATGTACTCCGTATTGCAATGTAAGCATAGGTAATAATAATAATAATAATAATAATAATAATAATAATAATAATAACCTTACATTTTCACATACATCATATATCATTTTTTCTCACAATATTATGACTCATTATTTTTATTCCTTAAAGGAAGATTCCTACAGATTTAAGGAGATGGTCATAATTTTTAAAGAAATTATTATATTCAAATTATTATTCAGTTATCTGTTAGGTTTGTCTGAAGGAGATATCCCACCCTGAGAATCATTAGCTTTACAAGAAATTAGTTGGTATGTTGATACCTTCTTTTAGTAGAAACAAGCAATGGCATATTGCACATATCCAGAGGAGTTCTCAAATAATATGTGTATTGTACAGTGATGAATTTTATCATAGGTCAAGATGTCTACTCTGGTTCTGGACAAGAAGTGAGTTGTGATCACAGGCTGCATAGTTATAGATTTCATGTTATCTATTTGTTACTCAATTTTGATAGGCCTAGTTCAAATTCTTTATTTCCAATGATTTATAATGATTATGTTGTGGAAAATATTTGCATGTAATTGGGGAAAAATAAAATATTAATAAGTAATTTTATCATTTCAGGAGTGAGAGTAAAAAGAATTCTTTCTTGCTATATTTGTATATATTATATATAATATATGTACACATTCACATATGGATACACACAGATGTATATTTAATATGTTTATATTATATATAGTCACTTGATTGTTTTAAATGTGATATACACATGTATCACATATATGTGTTATTCTTGTAGTTAAGTACATTAGAATGTTTGTCTTTATGGGTCTCAGATTTATTGTGCTCTAGAATAGTTGTGCATGCTGAAATGGATATTTACATAATGATAGGGACAGCTCATAGCTATATGCTAGAAAGAGCACTGAACATCAGAGAACTTGAAAAGTTATAAGTACAACATGAAAAGAGTTTTAAAAGGATAAAGCAAAATATAAGTTAAAAATCAAAAGTTTAAAAATACAATTAAAAGTTAAAAAAATTTGAAAGCCAAGATGGCCAATATATATATATATATATATATATATATATATATATATATATATATATATATATACACACACACACACATATATATATATATATATAAAATATGACTTTTCAGTTTCCTCATTTTTCAGAATGAGAAGAATAATAATGATAGTCTAGATCAAGGGTTCTTTATTGGGGATTCATAAACTTGTATTTGAAAATATTTTGATAACCATATTTCAATATAGTTGTTTTCTATATGCATTTAAAAACATTATTCTGAGAAGGGGTCCATAGGTGCTATCAGACACCATGACATAAAAATAAGATTAAGAACTCTATACTAGATCTTCAGTAAAATATCTCCTAGTTCTAAAAAGCATTAATTTTGTGAAAACCAAAACCAAAACACCTCTAGCACTGGATCGTGACCAACTACTACGATCCAAAAGAGATCAACAGTTTTAAAAAACCAGATAGTCCATGGCTGCTGAGATTGTGCCAGGCCATCAAAAGACAGTCATTGCCATCAACGTGCAATTTATCTTTAAATTACTACCTGCTCACACAGTGGGGAGAGAAAGGAAAAATGATAGTGGGGTAGTAAAGTTGTTGTGAAGCTCAAATAAAAAACTGCCCTCATTGTTCTAATGACATTATGTGAGACTGATTTATTTGCAAATTGTGATGTTTCCACAGGGTCAACTCTATACTGGACCCTTCCATCTCCCACCACCCTTTCCCCTAATTCTTGCTTTATAGCTATCATTGCCTTCTCTTTTATAATTCCTATTCATTCCTCCTCTAATTTTGTTGGAACTGATGAATCCTGGCTATAATCAACATAGCTTCCCTAGTTATTTTTCTCCAGGTTATTCTCTTCTTCTGGACATAATTACCAATAATTAAAGACAAATATTGGTGACATTACTGCATACCAAAATAACTCCCCTTTTCATCCCTCAGTCAGTAACTTGGACAATGCTGTTATCTCTTGTCACTTTTTTGGTTTTTCCAGATAGAAAAACTAGAGTGGAAGACCTTGATTTTTGACAATAATTCCCTGAAAAAGTGACCTACAGAATTAGCTGTGTTTTTAATGAAGAACTTTCCTTCCCCCCCCCCTTTCCTACCCTCTCCACTAGTCTTCCTTTTTCTTACCTTTTATAAAGTGGATGTCTCCACTTTGCCCTGGCTCAAAGTGTAAAGGCTATTCACCTACTCCGATGACTTGTTGCATTTAATGGTTTAGTTTGATTTGTCCTTCCTTAGGTAACATTGTTACATCTGTTTCCCAAAGACACAACATATTCATGCTTAATTTAGTGAGGATATATAATTGTCTTAGCCATTGCAAGCTCTTTAGCCTCTTGGTCTTGCAAGTAAAAGGGATTATAGACATATACCACTAATGGTATAATTGATAGGTAATTATATTGATAACTAATTGATAACTGTCAAAGCACTTCAGAAGGCATATAAAAGCCAGAAAAGCAAGAAGAAACAGCTCCTCCACCTCCTGGGAGCATAGAAAAATATTTTTCACTATATATTCTTGGAGTATCTGTCCCTATAAAAACTGTTTAAGAACTTTTACCTCCAAGAAACATACTATTTAAGAATCTTTGCCTGCCAGAAACTTTTAATTTCCCTGACCAAGGTGATCTTCCTCATATTCTACTTTTCTGAGAATTTGTCCCCCTGAACACCCTCTACATCACAGAAGACCTCTCCATTGGCTGAAATAGCAAACATTCTTTAGGCATTCAGGGTTACTTTTAAAAAAATTAATATTTTATTTTTCCCCAATTACATGCAAAAACAATTTTAACATTCATTTAATTTTTTGAGTTCCAAATTCTCTCCCTTCTTCCTTTTCCTCCCCCAATTTAAAAGGCAAGCAATTTATATATATATATATATATATATATATATATATATATATATATGTAGAGAGAGAGAGAGAGCATACATGAGCAGTCATGTAGAACATTCTCATATTAGTCATGTTGTGAAAGAAAATATAGAAAAATCTCCTCACCCCTCAGAATAAAGAAAGTAGGAAAAAAGTATTCTTCAATCTGTATTCCCTTAATTGTTGTCTTTGGATATGGATAGCATTTTTCACTGTAAGTACTTCAGAATTATCTTGTATCATTGTAGTGCTGAGAACAGAATTGCTAATTTGTGTAATGTTCTCCTGTTTCTACTCACTTCACCTTGTATCAGTTCATGTAAGCCTTTCCTGGTTTTTATGAGAACCTTCTGCTTGTCATTTTTCATAGCATGATAGTACTTCATCAAAATCATGTACAATAACTTGTTCAGTCATTCCTCAATTGATGAAATTCCCCTCAGTTTCTAATTATTTGCCACCACTAAAAGAACTACAACTACTATAAATATTTTTGTACATTTTCTATTTTTTTATGTTTTTGGGATACAAACCTAGAACTTGGTCAAAGGGTGTGTATGTTTTTACATATCTCTTTATATATCTATTTGGGCATAGTTCCAAATTGCTCCACAGAATAGTTGAATCCATATACAATTTCACCAATAGTACATTACCATCCCATTTTTACCATATCCCCTCCAACACTGTCATTTTCCTTTTCTGTCATCCTAGCCAGTCTTCTAGGATGGTAACTCAGTTATTTTAATTTACATTTCGCTAATCAATAATGATTTAGAGTATTTTTTCATAGGACTACAGATGATTATTTCATTTGAAAACTACCTGATCATTTCCTTTGACCATTTGCCAATTGAGAAATGATTTTTATTTCAATAAATTTGACTCAATTCTCTATAAATTTGAGAAATGTCTCTTTATCAGAGACGCTGTAAAATTTTTTTCATAGTTATGATTACTATGTATTTCTCTCCATCTATTTTCTTCCTGCTTATTCTTCTCTCTCCTCTTTTTCTTTCCCTCTCCCTTTCTTCTTTCTCTCTGTCCATTCTCAAAAGTGTATTGCTTCTCACTTTTACCTCCCCAAGTTGTCCTCCCTTCTCTCAGCATGCCCTCCCCATCCCCTTTGCCTTCTACTTTCCTATATGTTTAAGATAGATTTCTTTACCCAAATGAGTGTGTGTATTATTCCTCTTTGAACAAATTCTGATGAAAGTAAGGTTCACATTTTCTTTTATTTTTTCATTCTTTTGATTTTTTTCTTTGTCTTAGAAAGTCATTCACTTCCACTTGCCTAATTCTAATTTTTAAGGAATTATTTTTTTCAGTGAACTTTTATATCCTTTTCCCTTTGGCCTATTCTTCAGTGAATTTTTGTGTCTCTCTTTTGTATTTAACCATGGGCCCATTTTGTCTTTTAAAAACGTTATTTTCTTCAGTACTTTTGTGCCTCCTTTACTAAACTATTGACTTCTTTTTCATAATTTTCTAGCATCACTTCCATGTCTTTTGCCAAATTTTCCTCTCTCTCTCTCTCTCTCTCTCTCTCTCTCTCTCACTTGATTTTAAAAATCCTTTTTGAACTCTTCCGTGGCCTGAGACCAAATCATATTTTTTGAGGATTTGGATGTAACATGTTTTGGCAAGGCAATGGGGTTAAGTGACTTGCCTAAGGTCATACATATAGGTAATTATTAAATGTCTGAGGCCAGATTTGAACTCATCCTCCTGACTCCAGGGCCATTGCTCTATCCACTGTACCACCTAGCTACCCTGGAAGTTTTGACTTTGTTGTCATCTTCTGAGTTTGTGTTTTGATCTTCTCTGTCATTATAGTAACTTTATACACAGTCAGTCTTTTTCCTTCTGTTTGCTCATTTCTTCCAGTCAATTTTTTTTTTTATTTTTAACTCTGTGCTGAAATGGTGCTCTACATCTGGAGTGGAAGGGGCACTCTCCTAAGCTTTAGGTTTTTTGTGCAGGTGCTTTCAGAAATAATTCTGGGGACCTATAAGTTTTCATTTTTCCATCACGGTATGATTCAGGGAGAGGTGTATTTACTACTCTCCTGGGCTTACGCTCTGGTCTCTGACTGTAAGCACTCTGCCCTGAAAGTTTGACCAGGGTCCTAGCTCCCCTGTGGCCACAAATTCTAGTGTGCTAGTACTCCTCATCCTCATCCTGGGACTGAGACTGAGACCCTGGGACTGAGTCCTGGGACTGTAACCTAGATCCAAGTATGGGCAGTTCAGCAGGGTCATGAGCAGGTGCCAGTAAAGGGGACCACTAAAATCTCTTTCTGATCAGTAGTCTGACTCTTTTATATTTGTGAGCCGAGAGATTCAGAATCCACCGCTGTTGTTCCCAATTTGGTTGCCCCCCCCCCCCCAAGCTTGACCTGGTTTGCTGGACTGTGGCCTGAGCTAGACTGTGCTCTATTCTCACACAAGGGCAACACAACCTTTGCTGTCAGTCTTCCAAGTTGTCTTGGTCTGGAAAAAATTTGTTTCTTCCTATCCTTTTGTGGATTCTGCCACTCCAAAAAAGCTCTCTTCTCTTTAGGAAAATTCAAGAATTTGACTTTAGTTTCAATTATACAGCTATCCTCCTCCTTTCCTTTATTATTTCTAGGATATTATTCCACTCCTCAATCTCTGGGTCAGAATAATTATGATTTTCAGTCTTCAACTTGAAATTTCTTGATTTACTTTTTTCAGAGAAGCTTTGATTTGCTTTGTTTTGCCTTTTCTGTTTCCTGTTTCCAATTTTTTTTGTTGCTGTTTTTTAAAAAATCACTTAGTTGTCCTGGATCCTTTGAAGTGGTAAAAATTATTCCTTTCATTTCTTCAATGGAGGAGAGACAGACATTTTGTAGATAACAGTCACTTAGTGGTGTGGAAAGATAAACTTGGCATACCCATTCCACATCACCCTTTCCCTTTCCATACAGATTGACAGTCCTGTTTTCCTAAACTACTTGAATGTTCCATATCTCACATTCTTAAGATCTTTGTAGCATTTTATTACCTTTCAACAGCTTTATAGCCACACTGTACTTCTTTTTCTCTTTTCTTGGTCTCTTTATTTGGTTTACCAATTTGTTTCACCTACACTGACCTTTACTACTTTACTGTATTTTGTCTAATTTAACTTATCTTATTTACCTAACTTAGTTAAGTGCTTTCTTTTCCTTCTCTTTGATTCCTTCTCTTCAAATCCTTACTATTTAATCCCTTTCTTCCTTAAGAATGAGCCCTTCAGGTCAGCTAGGTGGCTCAGTGGATAGAGCACCTGCCCTGGAGTCAGGAGGACCTGAGTTCAAATAGGGCCTCAAACACTTAATAATTGCCTAGCTGTATGACCTTGGGCAAGTTACTTAACCCTATTACCTTAATAAATAAAATTTAAAAAAAAAGAATGAACCCTTTTCCTCCTATAAACTCACAGTTTTATCAGGTAATTGTACTTTATTTGAGGAGACTATGATTTAAATCACAGGATAAATAAGGTTATAAAAATATGTTCACAATAAACATACTCTAGTTTTAAACAATAAATGACTTAGAAAACTTTCCTCTCAAAGATACTTATAATATTCCACTTTCTATATCTTGCAACCCCATAAGTTGTTTATAATGATTGTCATAATAATAGAATTTGGGAGCTGGGGGATAATATATGTAGTCCAGCCCTTATTTTACAAACATGAAAATCAAGGTCTAGACAAAGAAAACTGGTTTTCCCAAGTCATATAGATAATTTTTGACCAAACTAGGATTACAACTGAAGTTTTTTAACTATAAGTTTAGTGTTCTTTTCAAAATACTGCTTCCTGAAAGTCTAAAGAAAAGTTTAAATTGGGATTTTCATTTGACATGTCAGATTCTACTTTTATATTCTATTGCTTCTGTTTATTTGCTTGATCCTAGGAGGACCACTTGGAAACAAAGATGATCAATGCTGGTTTACGATATGGATATGAATACCTGGGTAATACTCCTCGTTTGGTTATTACTCCACTTACAGATAGATGCTACAGGTAACTATTAATTTGTAAAACTATTGAAACTAAATTTTTCTATTGAAATAATTAGGATAGATTTTTAGATTATGGACTGCTAACAAAAGTACAAATCAGTTTTTTTATAAGGCTTATTTTGTCTTATGATGAATACATGACAATTTGTCTTTTCTTGGAGTGTTTAGGATTTGAGTTTTGAGTCATTAAGACCAATTTATTTTGAATACTGATATTCTTTAAGAGGAGGATTCAATTTATATATATTCTTTATTATATTGAACTTTGATATAATATATGTGTTCCTGCCAGTTAAGTGTGAACTGAAATTTTGTCTGTTAAACTCTGTTTTTGCATTGACCTATGAAAGATTAGGAATTTCAGCCTCATGTTTTTTTTAACTTTTGTTGCAGTCCTTTATCTGTCCTTGTCACCATAGAGATTTTGCTCTGATAGCATTCCTGCTTTTACTATTCTTACCATATTACTGCTGTTCTCAATGTTGGGTACAACCCAGGACCTCTAATTTTATGCAAAGTCTCTGATTCTGGAATTCATACCAGGTACCTTCTTAATAATGTAGTTTTTCCCCAGAAATGCCCTCTGCTCCAGACCCAAACCTAGTCTCATCTGTTTGGGCAGACTTTCTGGACAAGACAGAACAATGAGAATGTTCTACCTGTTGAAATGTTGAGTATCTTTACCTCTCAGTTTCTTTTTCTCTGGTGTGGAACTGAAATTGAAGTCCAGGAAAAGAAACGAATTTCAATGTAAGAATTGAAAACTTTGAAGTCTTTTGGTCATGGAATGAGGACAGAGAAGAAGAGAGTGAGTAATCATTTTCAAAGGGCCTTCTTTAGGCCTTGGATAAAATTGAATTATAAATAAAGTGAATAAAGGGGCAGCTAGGTGGTGCAGTGGATAGAGCACCAGCTCTGGAGTCAGGAGTACCTGAGTTCAAATCCAGCCTCAGACACTAAATAATTGCCTAGCTGTGTGGCCTTGGGCAAGTCACTTAACTCCATTGCCTTAAATAAATATTTTTTTTTAAAAAAAGTGAATATATTCTCTGCAAGAAAAATAATTGCACCTTTAGAAAATAGCAACTTGGGGTGGCTAGGTGGCGTAGTGGATAAAGCACTGGCTTTGGAGTCAGGAGTACCTGGGTTCAAATCTGGTCTCAGACACTTAATAATTACCTAGCTGTGTGGCCTTGGGCAAGCCACTTAACCCCATTTGCCTTGCAAAAACCTTAAAAAAAATAGGAACTTGAAGTTCTTGGGGAATTTTGTTGACTTATATGTCCTCCCCATGCTGATTCTTTCCCTCTGTATGTGTTGTTGGCAAAGATTTATTACTCTGCTCCCACCAGATAAGAGTCTCCAGCTTTGGTTCTAGAGCTTTGTGAGTAATTTTGGGAGACAGATCTCATAGCAGGTTTTTAGGGATGCTTCTGAGCCTGGGTTTATAGATAACTACTCAGTCAATAATGTTCTACAGAATGAGTTTCTATATCTTTGGGAAAATAAGGTCTGGGCAAAATTTCATTGTTTTAGGGTATGCCCAGGAGGAATTTCTTTTACCAGTATTGATCAACACCTCTTTTTTTTTCTTTTTGCACTAGAGTAGTAAAGAATTGCTAGGAGTATTGAGATATTAAATAATACATTTGGCCCTTGCTAACTTTTAGCCTTATTTGTTGTCAGAAATATTACTACAAAATCTTACTCCAGAATGTCAGTGACTAGTCAGGGCAGCTAGGTGGCACAGTAGATAAAGCACTGGCCCTGGAGTCAGGAGTACCTGAGTTCAAATCCAGCCTCAGACACTTTGTAATTACCTAGCTGCGTGACCTTGGGCAAGCCACTTACCCCCACTGCCTTGCAAAACAAAAACAAAACAAAAACCAAAACAGAATGTCAGTGACTTCATCATCTCATCAATGTTGATATTATCTCCAAAAATAAATATCCCAATTCATCTACTTTCCTGTGCATCACATGTTCAAGTCTTTTCCTGGGTTGGCTTTAGGAAGGTAGTGGAGGGTAGGTGAGAGGTTTCACCTAACATGCTGGGGACCTTTTTCAGATTGTCTTCCTTTTTCCTTTTTCTCATATCAGAACACTGTGTGTGTGTGGGGGGGGATGTAGACCAATCAATGGTTATTCCATATGACAACATACCAAACTTTTTTCACCTACATATTCCTTTGATTGTACTCTTTGCCTTGTATCTTTCCCATGCCCATCATAAAATCTTTGTTGTTCTTTGGATGAACTTCATCTTCATGTCTTTAAGTACCATAGTGTTTTATGGCTCAGTGTCATACAACATCACAGAAAGAATATTGGCATTAAAAAGATGGACATTTGTTTTCAGGAAGAAATTTGAGATCATTAAAATAATTTTGTATGTAATTCCCAAGAGGCATTCTTGCTCATTCTTCTCATGTTCAATTCTGGTCCTCACTCATTGGTTTTTTTTTTCATTGTCTAAGATGTTTTTAGATTGAATCCTGTCTCCTTTTTTTTTGAAATCTACTAGTTCTATACTAAGATGGTCTGGAGCCCCTGTTTTAACATAGGCTAGATTTTCTAGGAGTCCCCTAATGGTAGAATTGGATTAGTTTCCTATATTTAACCTTATCTATTCAAGGTTTCAGAAATAATTCCCTTATTATCAGTTAGACCATCTAAGTTATATAGGACCTATTTAAGATATATAAGGTAACTTCTATATTAGCCTTTTGTTAATATACATTGAAAATATATTATTATGTATATCATTTACAGTAATAGGTAATATAAATGGACATTCTCAGTGATTATTTTTAATTCTTGGTATTTGCTTTACCATGATGAAACATTGGAAGTGTAAGAGGTAGCAGACTCTATCCTGGAAAGTTTTAGATATGGTCCTGGCAATAAATTGAGTCTGCTCATCAAATATTAGCCTATTTAAGCTCAATGACTGAATTCTTTGGTGATGACAAAAAAAGAAATATAACAAAAAAAATACAAAATGACCTGCTATTCTCTATTTGCTTCTATCATGCCAGTGGCTGAAAACAGACAAAGGAGTAAAGAATCACATAGACTTTCTATAAATATTTACTTAATGGCTAGTATTCTAAATATTTTTCTAATCTTTAATCAATGGCCAGTGAGTGAATATACTATTAAATTAACTGCATGTTACTTGATAATGTCTTGATATTCTCTCTAAATCAAAACTAGAAGATAGAATGAAAGAACATTTAAATAGAAGGATGACACAGTTGTTAATTTTGGAGAGGCAAAAGAAGAGTTTATGAAATTGTTATTTATTGTTCATCATAGGGGCAACATTTACTCATATATATAGGATGATATCAAGGTGATGCTTGATTTTCTTGTGCTCAGGTGTCCATAATAACATGTTAAGAATTGATCACCATGAAAATAATTATGGCTTATGTAAAAGATCTATTGCAAAAGATTAGTAGGTAGAGAAATTCTGCACATTATTTGAAAATAGCCTCTAAATTAAATCAGTTGATAAATAAAAATCAAATAATTTGGAAGACTTTTATAAATTGGTGAAGAATAAATGAATACAATTAGGAGAACAATTTATTCAATAACAGCAATGCTCTTAAAAACATCTTTGAAAACTGTAAGAACAATGATCAATACAATGATCATTAATAGTTACAGAGAACCAATCATGAAATATATTATCTACCTCCTGATAGAGAATATAGGTTTAGGAGGCAAAAAATGAAACATATATTTTTGTATACAGACAATCTGTGTTGGAGAATTTGTTTGTTTACCTATGCTTTTTCTTCTCTCTCTGGAGAGAAAATATATATTTATTTTCATTAAAAAAATTTTAAAATAGAAGAGGTGTTATATAGAATGTTGTATACAGTTTTAAATTATGTTACTCTATTATTAGTTTTATTTCATTGTTTTGCTTTGTTCTATGAGACCTCTCTTGTAATATGTAATGTTATTACATGGGATAATTTTTAATTTCTATAATACAAAATTAAAACATATTAATAAAACTTTTAAAATTAAATAAGTTGATATTTGGTGACTTAGATTTGTTCTGCTTGACTCCATCAATAATGAAAAGATATGTTTGAAAATAAGTTTCAGAAGTAAGGAAAGATTTGATCTCGATATTCCATTGATTATCCAGAAACTTCTTGCTTAAATATCATGAATTCTTCATTCAAAAAGAGAACTGAAAAGGGCTGGATTAAAAAAATATGAAAATGAAATTTACTACATTTTAGTAGACAGGAAATGACTCCTAATGCTGTAAGAGTCATTCTTGAATTTGACTATGTAGTCCACTGACTTTTCAGGGCTAAGATCCAAATTAATACAAATATAATACTTTAGAAGAATAAATTAAAATGAAAAAGATGGCATGAAAATAAAGCAAATATAATTTCTGACCTATTGAAAAGAGTTACTGATGCTAAAAAAATAGAAAATGAATTGAAGAAGGGCTAGTAACATTGATTAAAATGGCATTGAAAATTCTTCATAGTCTGACCCCTTCCTAATTTCCCAGTCTTCTTAAATTTTATTCACTTCTTACAAACTATGTGATCCAGCTACACTAGTCTATTTACCTTTCCCTAAAACAAAACTACACCTACCAACTTTGCGATTTTGCTCAGGAGTGGCTAGGTGGCGTAGTGGATAAAGCACTGGCCTTGGAGTCAGGAGTACCTGGATTCAAATCTGGTCTCAGACACTTAATAATTACCTAGCTGTGTGGCCTTAGGCAAGCCACTTAACCCCATTTGCCTTGCAAAAACCTAAAAAAAAAATGTTCCCTTTCTTCCACTTTTTAATTTCCTAAACTTCCTTTAAGACATTTCAAGTTCCACTTTCTGCAGGGGTTCTTTCTTACCCTCCTTCCCAACTGCTAATGCCTTCCCCCTTTAGATCACTTTAATCTACTCTGTATATATTTTCTAGGTTCCAAATTATTTACATGATCCTCCCCATTGGAATATACTCTCCTTGAGAGTAAGGACAATTTATTGACTTATTTTGTATCTCCAATATTTAACATAATGTCCTATATATAGTAAGTATTAAATAAACATTTGCTTGCTTACTGATTATAAAAAAAAGTTCAACTGATAGAAATCAGTTCCCATAAAGAAACCAAATGAGCCTCAAACATGCTTTAGTTAGCAAATATAGATCCCTTGTGAAGTAGAGATATAACAAAGATAGTCCTAGTTTAGAATATAAATCTGTTTGTAACTCTTACAAAAAAAGTATGGTAGAAGTTTATGAATAGTATAGAAGTAGTGGAAGAAAATAGTTTATAGAAAATTTGAGAAAAAATTCAATTAAAATCATTCTGGTGACATAAGGATGAAACAGGAAGAACAACATATAAAAGAAAGAAAAGGTCTATACTTCTTTAAAAAGCAATTACAAGAGTGGCAGCTAGGTGGCATAGTGGATAAAGCACCGGCCCTGGAGTCAGGAGCACCTGGGTTCAAATCCAGTCTCAGACACTTACCTAGCTGTGTGGCCTTGGGCAAGCCACTTAACCCCATTTGCCTTGCAAAAAACCTAAAAAAAATTACAAAATCTTTTAAACTTCATCACAAGCCTGTATGTGCATATAGAAGAAATGGAACTGGTGATAAAGAGAAGAAAACTGGGAAAGGAAATAGCCTGAACAAAAGAAACACAAAGAAGTCCTCTGTTGGAGAAGACTCCATTTTGAGATTAAGAAATCGATACTCAAGCAAAGGAAGATATTAAAGCTTGGAAAAAAACTGGAACTTTATTCTGAATGAAAAAAAGCACTCAAGAACACCAAACACTATTGACTTGATTGCCTATTTTCCCTTTTTTTTTAATCTATGTTTATAAGGATTAACACATGAATCAAGAGTAAAGGAAGAATACAACTGGATCTTGGTCACCCTATAGCTTGCTCCTCCCTTTTAGATGAATGAGGTTGGTGGGTGCAGTGAGCAGGTGGTAGAAGGTGCCACTTACCCTGGGCTAACTGGTGGAGCTATGGTGATCCAACTTGAGTTGAAAAGATTGAGGAATTTGAGTGGACTGAAAGCCATGATTAAGGAGTGTAATAGAGTAATCAAAGAAACTGCTGCCACCTTAAATTACAATAAGGAAGTCATAGTGACCAATACAGTGCTGCTCAGACCACATCAGAAGTACTATTTTCAGTCTTAGGCACTAAAATTTAGCAAGTTGTGGACAGTTAGGTGGCACAATGGATAGAGCACCAGGCCTGAAGTCAGGAAGACTCACCATTATGAATTCAAATCTGGTTCAGACACTAGATGTGTGACCTGGGGCAAGTTGCTTACCCTCTTTGCCTCAGTTTTTTTATCTGTAAAATGAATTAGTGAAGGAAATGACACTTCAGCAATTCTTTTTTTTTAGATTTTTTTTTCAAGGCAGTGGAGTTAAGTGGCTTGCCCAAGGCCACATGGCTAGATAATGAAGTGTCTGAGGTCGGATTTGAACCCAGGTACTCCTGACTCCAAGGCCGGTGCTCTATTCACTGTGCCACCTAGCCGCCCCCACTTAAGCAATTCTTCCAAAAAAACAAAAAGCAAACAAAAAACAAATGGGATCACAAAGAGTCAAACCTGACTGAAATGACTAAGCAACAAAAGTTAAATTTCAGAAGAAGACATCACACAATTTAGGAAAAGCAATCATAAGCTGAAGAGAGTCCAGAAGCAGGCAGCCATAATGGTTAAGGTCTGTACAAATGTGCAGATCAGTTGAAAGAACTGGGTGTGTTGAGATTGAAGCAGAGAAAACTTAGAAGGAAGAGTTGGCAACTAGTATGTGGAAGAGGGGTTAGGTTTGTTCTGTTTGACTCCATCATTGAGTATAGAGGAAAATTTAGACTTGAGGTAAGGAAAATTGCCTTCATATTGAAGGTATTCTAATGCGGGAATGGTTGCTTTGGGAAATAGTAGATTCTCCTCAATGTAGCTATTTGCACAAATCTGTGATGATGGGGGGGGTGAAGCTAAGATGATGGCAGGAGTACATTCTCTCCTAGGTGTTCTCTCAGAAATACTTCAAAAACCTTAAAATTATGACTCTAAGTTTTTTGAGACACAGAAGCCACAGAAAGATCCAGTGAGGCAATTCTCCAGCCCAAAGTAACTGGGAAAATAGTGGGAAGCTCTGTTCCATGGGGTTGGAGGAATGGCAGTGTACTGGACCAAATAAATACACAATAAAACAATATCAAAAGAATGAAAAACTAGAAGAAAATGTGAAATATCTCATTGAAAAAAAACTGACCTGAAAAACATATCCAGGAAAGATAATTTAAAAATTATTGGGCTACTTGAAAGTCATGATCAGGAAAAGAGCCTTGACTTCATTTTTAGAGAATTTCTATAGGAAAATTGCCCTGATATCCTAGAAGAAGAGAGTAAAATAGAAATTGAGAAAATCCACCGATCGCCTACTGAAAGAGATAAAAAACCAACCCCCAGGAATATTATAACCAAGCTCTCAAACTCCCAAGTAAAGAGAAAATATTACAAGCAACCAGAAGAACACAATTCAGATATCATGGAGCTGCAGTCAGGATCACACAGGACTTAGCAGCATTTATATATATATATATATATATATATATATATATATATATATATATATATATATATATTTTAAATTTATTTTTATTAGATATTATTTGTGTTTTACATTTTTCCCCCAATCTTGTTTCCCTCTCCCCTCCCCCCCCCACAGAAAGCACTCTGTCAGTCTTTACTTTGTTTCCATGTTGTACCGTGTTCCAAATTGGGTGTGATGAAAGAGAAATCATATCCCTAAAGAGAAGAGAAGTCTAAGAGGTAACAAGATCAGACAATAAGCTATCTGGGTTTTTTTTCTAAATTAAAGGGAATAGTCCTCGCACTTTGTTCAAACTCCACAGCTCCTTATCTGGATACAGATGGTACTCTCCTTTGCAGACAGCCCAAAATTGTTCCTGATTGTTGCACTGATGGAATGAGCAAGTCCTTCAAGATTGAACATCACTCCCATGTTGCTGTTAGGGTGTACAGTGTTTTTCTGGTTTAACAGCATTTATATTAAGAGCTCATAGGGTTTGGAGGTAGGTAGGAGAATATTTTATAGATGAGGCACAGGAGAGAGCTGAATTTGAAGATATAATATATTGTAAAAATGGAGCGAATGGGTGAAAGGGAAATGTACTGGAAGTAAGAGAAAGGAGAGGTATAATTGGCTAGAATATTTCATATAAAAGATATTTCATGTAGCTTTTGCAATGGTATGGAATGGCAATGGAATGGAATGGGCAAGGTGAGGGAATGAGGGAGCCTTCATTCTCATTGGAAATGGCTCAGAGAGGAAATAGTACACACACTCAATAGGGTATAGAAGAAAAAGGAGAGAAGGTGATGGGGGAGGGAAGGCAATGTGATGGAATTATGTTCTTCTGGCTGCTTGTAATAATTTCTTTTTGACTTGGGAGTTCAAGAACTTGGCTATAATATTCCTGGGGGTTGATTTTTGGGGGGATCTCTTTCAGTAGGAGATTGGTAGATTCTCTCAATTTCTATTTTACCCTCTGCTTCTAGGATATCAGGGCAATTTTCCTGTAGGAGAGGATAGTTAGATATAACACATTTTCTTTTTTCCTTTTTGCAAGGCTCTGGGATTGGGTGGCCTGACTGGGACTTTGGGGCTGGGTGGTTGCTGGGTTTCTGGGGTAGAATGTAGGCTTGGGGCCTCTTGGCCCCAGGACTGGTGCTCTGTCTGCTGTGCCACACAGCTGCCCTGCAGCACATTTTTGAAGAGGGACAGAATGAAAGATAGAGAAAATATGATAGATGGTAGTGGGGAGGAATGGATGAAGGGAATTACAATTAGCAACAGCAACTGTGTAAAAATATGGAAGTAACTTCTCTGATGGACTTATGATAAAGAATGTGATCCACCGGAGACAGAGCTGATGGTATCAGAACACAGACTGAAACACATTTTTTTCTCTTTTACTTTATTTCTCATGAAGTTTTATATTTTTGTGGGGGTGGGGATATTCTGTTTACTCTTAAACAAGAATATCTTAGTAATGTGTAAATAAATTAAATAAAATTTTTTTAAAAATGATGTTCTAGATCAAATTTTAACTGTGGTTCAATAAAAAATAAATTGATTTAAACCCCCAATTAAATACCAAATTAGAAATTCTAAAAATTAAAGGAGAAATTAATAAAATTGAAAGCAAGAAAACTATTGAATTAATAAATAAAACCAAGAGCTGGTTTTATGAAAAAAAATCAATAAAATTGATAGACCTCTGCTCAATTTGATTAAAAAAAGACAGAAGAAAACCAATTGCTAGTATCATAAATGAAAAAGGTGAACTTATTACCAATAAGGAAGAAATTAAAGTAATAATTCAGAATTATTTTGCCCAACTCTATGCCAATAAATTTGACAATCTAAGTGAAATGGACGAATATTTACAAAAATATGTTGCCCAGGTTACATGAAGAGGAAATTAAAAACTTAAATAACCCTATCTCAGAAAAAGAAATTCAACAAGCCATTATTGAACTCCCTAAGGAAAAAACTACAGTGCCACATGGATTCACAAGTGAATTTTATCAAACATTTAAGGAACAATTGGCTCCAATTCTATGTAAACTCTTTGGAAAAATAGCTGAAGATGGAACTCTGCCTAACTCTTTCTATGATAACAATATGGTGCTGATACTTAAACCAGGAAGAGTTAAAACAGAGAAAGAAGATTATAGACATATCTCCCTGATGAATATAGATGCAAAAATCTTAAAGAAAATCCTGGCAAAACGATTATAACAAGTTATCACTAGGATAATACATTATGATCAAATAGACTTTATCCCAGGAATGCAGAGTTGGTTCAATATTAGGAAAACTATACTATCAGAAATCATACGATCATATCAATAGATGCTGAAAAAGCTTTTGATAAAATACAGCACCCATTCCTACTAAAAAACATTAGAGAGTGTAGGAATAGATTTTTTACTTAGAATAATAAGCAGTATCTATCTGAAACCATCAACAAGCATTATATGCAATGGGGATAGGCTTGGGGCATTACCAATAAAATCAGGGGTGAAACAAGGATGCCCATTATCACCACTACTATTCAATATTGTATTAGAAATGTTAGCCTCAGCAATAAGAGAAGAAAAAGAAATTGAAGGAATTAGAATAGGGAAGGAGGAGACAAAACTTTCACTCTTTGCAGATGACATGATGTATACCTAAAGAATCCCCATAAATCATCTAAAAAACTACTAGAAATAATTAGTAATTTTAGCAGAGTAGCAGGATATAAAATAAACCCTCATAATTCCTCAACATTTCTATATATGACTAGCAAGTTACAGCAGAAAGAGCTAGAAAGAGAAATCCCATTCAAAGTAACCTCAGACAAAATAAAAATACCTGGGAGTCTACCTGCCAAGGCAAACTCAAAAACTTTTTGAAAACAATTACAAAATTCTTCTCATGAAAATAAGATCAGACTTAAATACCTGGGCAAACCAAGTGTTCATGGATAGGTCACGCTAATATATTAAAAATGACAATCTACCAAAACTAAACTGCTTGTTTAGCACCCTACCAATCAAAATTCCAAAAATTACTTTAATGAGTTAGAAAAAGTTGTAAGTAAATTTATATGGAGAAATAAAAAGGCAAGAATTAGCAGCAATTCAATGAAAAAAGTGCAAAAGATGGTGGCTTAGCCTTACCAGATATAAAATTATATTATAAAGCCTAAGTCCTCAAAACTCTGGTATTGGCTAAGAAATAGAGTCGTGGATTAATGGAATAGACTAGATGCAATAGCAGAAAATGATTATAGTAATCTGCTGTTTGATAAACCCAAAGAGTTCAGCTATTGGGATAAAAACTCTCTCTTCGATAAAACCAGTTGGGAAAATTGGAAATTAGTGTAGAAGAAACTTAGATTAGACCAACACCTCACACCCCGTACCAAGATAAGATCCAAATGGATACAGGATTTAGACATAAAAAACAATATTATTAGAAGATCAAGTAGTTTAGCTGTCAGATCTATGGAAAGGGAAACAGTTTATGGCTAAGGAAGAGATAGAGAACATCATTCAAAACAAACTAAATTTTAACTACATTAAGTTAAAAAGCTTTTGCACAGACAAAACCACTGTAACCAATATCAAAAGAAATGTAGTATATTGGTAAACAATTTTTGCAACTAGTGTTTCTGACAAAGGATTCTTTTCTAAAATATATAGAGAACTGAGTCAAATTTTCAAAAAAACCCAAACCATTCCCCAAGTGACAAATGGTCAAAGGATATGCAAAGACAATTTGCAGGTGAGGAAATCAAAGCAATCCATAGTCATGTGAAAAATTGCTCCAAATCATTACTCATTAGAGAAATGCAAATTAAAGCATCTCTGAGATACTACCTCACACCTCTCAGACTGGCCAATATGACCAGAAAGGACAATGGTCATTGTTGGAAGGGAAATCTGGGACAATAACACATTGCTGGTGGAGCTGTGAACTCATCCAGTCTTTCTGAAGAGTAATTTGGGATTATGCCCAAAGGGCAACAAAAATGTACATACCCTTTGACCCAGTGTCTATACCCTGAAGAGATGATAAAAAAAAAGGTAAAAACATCACTTATACAAAAATATTTATAGCAGTCCTGTTTGTGGTGGCAAAAAATTGGAAATCAAGTGAATGTCCTTCAATTGGGGAATGGCTTAACAAATTGTGGTATATGTATGTCATGGAACACTATTGTTCTATTAGAAACCAGGAGGGATGGGAATTCAGGGAAACCTGGAAAGGTTTGTATGGACTGATGCTGAATGAGATGAGCAGAACCAGAAAAACATTGTACACCCTAACAGTAACATGGGGGTGATGATCAACCCTGATGGAATTGCTCATCCCTTCAGTGCAACAACCTGGGACAGCTTTTGAGCTATCTGCAATGGAGAATACCGTCTGTATCCAGAGAAAGAATTATGGACTTTGAACAAAGACCAAAAACTATTACCTTCAAATTAGGGGGAAAATAGTTATATTATTATCTAATTTTACTATCTCGTACTTTTATTTTTCTTCCTTAAGGATATGATTTCTCTGTCCTCACATTCAACTGAGATCAATGTATAACATGGAACCAATGTAAACACCAACAATGCATTCTGTGGGGGTAGGAAAGCAAGAACGGGGGAAAAAAATTCTAAAACTCAAAATAAAATCTTTCTTAAATAAATAAATAAAGATAAATGAACAAACAAACAAATAAATAAATGAACAAACAGACTGATTGATTGATTGATTGATTTGCTTTGTCCATCCCTGCTACTGAAGTCCCAGTAGCTCTCTCTCCTAGGATAAAATGCACACTCTTCTATTTGACTTAAAGCTTTCATATTCTGGGTCCAGCTTACTTATCAGGTTCATGCCTTCCTACCCAACCAGTTTACTTGCAGTTTCCTTTAAATGATAGTCCTTCTTGCATCTCCTACTTTGCACAGGCTACCCTGATGAAATATGTTTTCATCTCACCTCTACCTCAAAGAAACCTGAACTAGCTTTAAGGACCTTCCTCATGATCCCTATAGTTTGTAGTGCCATTCCTCAGTGGAAATTACTTATTGTATATTTTATTTTTTTCTTATCTTTATGTTGTTTTGCCCTAATTGGAAATAAAATCATTGAGGGCAAAGATCATTCTATTTTGATTTTGTATCTTGACTAGTAATGTGTCTGGTATCTCTAGGCACTTATTAAATGAATGAATAATACAGTAATATTTTATTGTCATTCTTATAAATTTATAAATTTTAGATGAATAAATGAATATATTATGAGGGAGTATAATTGAAATGTAATAGTGTTTATATATCTCCTTTTGTACCTGTGATAGTAAGAAAAGCTAACTATACATTTTCATTTTCTGAATGTTTAGTAGAAGAAAAACAACTTTTGAGTTGTTATAATCCAGCACTCTTATTTGTTGAACTACTTTTGTTTGTTTATTAAGGAGACTATTATATACAATGCCACTTCGCTAATGTCCTTGGAAAATGTGGACTACTACAAAGTTGAATTGGATCACTGTACTCACTATGCTCAGTCTTTGTACAATTAGTCGTACAATTAATTGCATTAGACTTATCTTTCTGACAAGATTGTAAGCTCCTTGGAGTTAGGCACTGTGTCTTCTACTTTTTGACTCCCTATAGGGCCCATTTATATGCTTTTTGAATAATTGGTGATAAAGGGAAAAGAGGGAACTAAGACTGTGGCTTCAAAAGCAGTCATGTGGATTCTTTATAAATGAAGTTGATGGGGAAATACCATGAGGAAAAAAAAAGGAATACTTAATGATATTTCTTTGGAGAAAAAGCAGCTTGTGGAATAACCCCAGACTTCCAAGTAATTTAAAATTGTTCTCTTTTGTATCTGCATGAGAAAATAAATCACATATTTATACAAACATTATTTATTTTATTGATTTCAGAACTTTATTTGGAGCCCTTCACCTTCATCTTGGAGGAGCTCCTGAAGGTCCTGCTGGGACTGGGAAGACAGAAACCACCAAAGATTTAGCAAAGGCTGTAGCAAAACAATGTGTTGTTTTCAATTGTTCTGATGGATTGGATTATTTGGCTTTAGGAAAATTCTTTAAGGTTTGAATGATTCATTGTTTCTTTAAAGTAGGAAAGCATCTTAATGTAAGGAATATTTTGGGGCACATAGGTGGGGCAGTGGATAAAGCACTGGCCCTGGAGTCAGGAGTACCTGGGTTCAAATCCAGGCTCAGACTCTTAATAATTACCTAGCTGTGTGCCCTTGGGCAAGCCACTTAACCCTATTTGCCTTACAAAAACCTAAAAAAAGTGTAAAGAATATTTTAATGCAAAGCCACCATAAGTATCTAAAAATTATTTCTCTCTGTAGTACTTTTTATAGGAATTATGATCAACAAAAATGATTTATATATAATTATTTCTTATACATAAATTATTCTAATTCATTAACTATTAATTTGACTATAGGTAGACCTAATTAAGTTTCAGTGTTTGTTCCAAACCTACTGTGATTCAGATTCCCATCTTTTAGTAGAATCCGAGATATGTAAAAGTGAAAAAGTTAGTCTTCTATATAGTCATAACTAATTAGGTATTTTTCCATATTGTATATAGATATTATATTTCAGACCAGGTCCTTTCAATTAGAAAGCTTTAATCATACTCCTCAGTTTCTTGAAATGAAGTGTTGCCTTTATAAAGACATGGACCCAAAGGCTGTTAAAACATTTTGATTTTATGAAAAATTTATTTAGTTTATCTTCTGATTTTTAAAGAATTTCAATTCTGGATATTTAAATTAGATAAACAATTATTTTGTTGACTGACTAAAATTTTACTAATTTTAAACAATAAATGACTTAGAAAGCTTTCCTCTCAAAGATACTCATAATATTCCACTTTCTATATCTTGCAACCCCATGAGTTATTTATAATGATTGTCCTAATAATAGAATTTGGGAGCTGGGGGATAATATGTGTAGTCCAGCCCTTATTTTACAAACATGAAAATCAAGGTCTAGATAAGAAAACTGGTTTTCCCAAGTCATATAGATAATTTTTGACCAAAATAGGATTGAATAATGACAGCAACAACAATATCTAACATTTATATAGCACCTTGATATCTGTAAAGCACTTTGCAAAGATTATCTGCTTTTATTTTTATAACAAGCCTGATAGATATTGTTATTATTACATTTTATATGAGGAAACTGAATCACAGAGACTAAATGATTTGCCTAGGGTTTCAGAGCTAGTTAATATCTAAGGTCAAATTTGAACTCAGGTCTTCCTGATTCTAGATCATTTTTATTCACTGTGCCGCCTGATTGCATATCTAAATGTTTTTGGCACTATTACAAACAAACTGCATCTTTCTGAGCTGTTTCTTTAGTGAACAGTACTTGAGTATCTTATTGCCTCTTTCCACACCTGCAGTTTCAACCATGTATACAATAATATCTACTAAAAAATACTTAATAATAGAAATAGTACATGAAGTTTGCATAGTCATTGGACTACTGATTGATTAAAGAATCAATAGATAATATCTAATGATCCTTTACTTATTTTAAGATAATTATATTATTTTAGATTATATATAATTTACTTTTATTTCATATACTTATTACCTTCATGTTCTACTTAGTTGAATATTTTCTAAACCTACATTCATCTCCTAAATCCTATGCTACAGTAAATAATAAATAAATAATAAATAAAATAGTAAATAAAACCAGATAGAGTAATCTCTCTAAGCCATGACAGTGTACTATTTTTGAATGTTACATTGCTCTACCTAAGGGATCTGCCCTAATTTGGTTTTCATTTAATGCTATAAACAGAGCTTAGGGTGAGAAAATTGAGGCTTAACCAGAATTCTATACTTTAGAGAGTGATGATAACAGCATCTTTCTCTCTCCCATGGTCCCACATTCAATCCCACCTCCTTAGGAGGGCAAAATCTATCAGCATCTCATCCAAACGTTGTCTGGGATGTATTTCTCCTGACAAACTCAGATTTCAGCCTTTCCCTTCTTGCCTCAGATATAATGGTTTCTAATTATGGCTCTGCTAATAATTTTATATAATATCATCTCATTTATTCTTCATTACAATGGTGAGTTATTTTTCCCCATTTTAAAAATGAGCAATTTCCCCCTAAATTTATCTTTTTCAAAAAATATTTTAATATCCTTTTCTTTTTAAATTTTGAGTTTTAGATTGCCTTTCTGCTTCCTATTCCTCACTCTTTGAGAAGGCAAACAATATGATCTATGTGTGAAATCATGCAAAACATATTTCCATAGTCATTGCAAAGCAAAACAAAAAAAAGGCAAGAAAATTATATATGCATCAGTTTGCACTCAGAGTTCATCAGTTCTCTCTGGAGATAAATAGCATTTTCCATCATGAGTCCTTTGAAATTTTCTTGGATCATTGTATTGATCAGAATTGCTAAGTCTTTCACTTTACAGTTGATCATCATTACAATATTGCTGTTACTATATACAGTATCCCCTAGTTCTTCTTACTTCACTTTGTATCGGTTCATTTAAGTATAGGAATATGAAACTTAGAAGTTAAGTAATTTTTCCATAGTCATCCAGCAAAATGTCAGAGGCTGGTTTCAAACCAAGGTCTTCCTGACTGTCTAGTATTCTTTCTAATATTTCATGTTAATAATTGGTTTGCTACAAAAAGGGTTGCCCATTTGTAGGGAAACTGTAATGTAGGGATGTTGTCTGTGGCTATGAAACAAAACAAATCTAATTAGTTCACACCAAGATTAAACTATCATTAACATCATCTAATTAAATCACTTTATTTTAGAGAATTTATGAAAAAGCTAATAAACCAAAATGTGAATGCCATATAGGGTAAGCATTAGAAAGTAGGTGAATATTAAATCTATTTATAATCATCAATTCATAGTATTGGAAAAAACCTGTGAATTAATTTCATTTTCCAGATATGGAAAATGTAGGTAGGAGGCAGCAGAACCAACATTCAAACTCAGGTTTTCTGATTTCACATCTTGTGCTTTTTATATATCACAAATATATACATATGAAGTGGAAATCTTAAATTGTTCAAAGTCAGAAACTGAATTTATGAATATTAGTGATGAGGAAAATGAACTTTTATGAATATTAATAGGGAATTTTCTTTATGTCATATTTATGTATATATATGGAAAAGACTATATAAAGAGTAATCTTTTCTTTAAAATAATCTATTTGAATGAGAACAAAAAGTTTCATTACTGTATTCTCTTAGGGACTGTTGTCTTGTGGAGCCTGGGCATGCTTTGATGAGTTTAATAGGATTGATTTGGAAGTACTTTCTGTAGTTGCGCAACAAATTCTTACCATCCAGAGAGGTAATACACCATTATTTTTATATTACCAATTAGTAGGATAAATATAAAGCAAAAAAACACATTTTGACTTAATGTATCGGAAATATTTTGTTTTCTTTTACTGCAGGCATTAATACAGGTGCTGACATTCTGATGTTTGAAGGAACTGAACTAAAACTTGACCCAACGTGTGCTGTTTTTATAACTATGAACCCAGGATATGCTGGGCGTTCAGAACTACCAGATAATTTGAAGGTATGGAAGAAATAATGATTTCATCAATTCTATATTCATTTATTTTCATTTGCTTTATGCTTTTTACTCTGTGCTTTCACTCTAGCAAGAAGGTTATTTAATGAAATTTAAAAATACATTTTAAAGAGCATAGTAGAACTATTATGAATCAATTCACACCAAGATTAAACTATCATTAGCATCATCTAATTAAATCACTATATTTTAGAGAATTTATGAAAAGCATAAGGAGGATTTTAAGAAATAATAATCATTATTTAATAACCTGAGACCAAAAATTATTGGGAGGAATCGTAGTAAAAAATTGATGAAAATGTCCAAACTCTGACCCAGAGTCTCTTTTTATAAATTTAATTATATATTTTAAGTTAACCAAAATTTGCTTAACTTTCCTTTTTCCCACTACCATGGAAAAGAAATGTAACAAATATGTCTACTTAAGCTCTGTCAAAAAAAAAGAACGTATGTAATGTATTTCTGGTTCTGCTCACTTTATTCTGCATCAATTCATAACAGTCTTAGCATAGGAAAGAAATTCTAAATGTCTATCAGAAAAAAAATGTACACAACATATCACAGCTTAATTATGAAAATTATCTACATGAGAGAATACATACAATTTTAATTAATTAGAACTAAAAGAGACTTTAGAGATCATCTAATTTAACTACAGCGTTTTTCAGAGGAACTGAAGTTGGGAGAGTTCAGAAACAGTGGGAGATTTTGGTTTCTAGTCTAGTGCTTTAATAGTACTAAATAGTACTATTACTATTGATTTGACTCCTTTATATGCATTTAAAAAACATATTGTTGGTTAGACTCACAATTCATGAGACAATTTGAAAAGGTTTTTCCCCATTATATTTTTCAGAGGTGACTAATTATAGCTAGCTTGTTGTTTTTTTACATTATTTGCTTTTCTGGTATATCAATTCAAAATTTACTTATTTAGCCTTAGTAAAGAAAAAAATGAAAATGAACTATTTATATGGATGTGTTAAAAATTATTTAATATATTTTATCATAATTTCCTCTTTATAAAACTTGGATTTTGGATTTAGCATAGAATGGAATCAATCTGAATGACTAAAAGTCTGAGGATAGAAAGGGGAAAAAAAAATCTCACCAATCCCTTTAATAGAATTAATCAGTCTTTAATAGTTGGGTCTTGCCAATTGATTTAAGCTGAACTGTTTCAAGGTGCCCTCCCTCTGGTGCATAGTATTAATTCATTTTCCTTCCATCTTAACTCTGATAATCTCTTAAATCTTGATTTAAAATATTTTAACATAAAAAAAGTATTTTTAAAAATTCTTGGAATTCTCCCAAAGAATTTCAGTTTCTAAGGGAAATTGTCATGTTCAAAATGTGTTGTAAGAAAATAAGGAAAATCAATATACTGTTGTTACCTAATGTATGTACAATACATTTTTCTTAAAGAAAAAGGCATAGAATTTACATTACTTATGCATTAATATTATGTTATTTTAAGAGTTAGGTGCTTCTAAAAAAGTACCATGGGTCTCAGAAATTATTTTAATTTTATTATCTTTAAAGTTAGTTTTTATAGTTTATCAAAATATATGTACATCATTTTTCCCATTGCATGAAATAATTTATGACAGAAAATGTCATAAAAAATACTTATAGGATGGGGACACTATCTTAGGCACATCTTTAGAAAATAAATGAGAAAAAAGAATAAAAATGAGAAAGAGGGGGTGGCTAGGTGGCAAAGTGGATAGAGAACTGGGCCTGGAATCAGGAGTACCTGAGTTCAAATCCGGCCTCAGACACTTATTAATTACCTAGCTGTGTGGCCTTGGGCAGGCCACTTAACCCCATTGCCTTGCAAAAAACCTTAAAAAAAAAAGAAAAAATGACAAAGATATCTGCTATGCAGTGAAAATAATTCTAGAACATTCTTGATGCTGAAAGGTTGCCATCAATTATGACATTTAAACTTTAAAAATTAAGTGATGTAAATAAATTAACATAATGAGGAAACCAAAAAACTTAGAAAGCCACACTACTTTAGTAAGAAAACTCATTTATTAAATTTTATGGTGCAGAGTAAAGCAAGATCATGAGTTCCACTGCCTCATAAAATAATGAGGAAAAACAAGTTTAAAGAAAGTGTGGCAAAAGAACCAGGTACAAATTCATGCTGAGAATGTCTATGACTAAAGCTGGAGAGAGAACAAATAGGATAGAAATCATCTATCAAAGGTTGGATTTTTATAGAAAGTCTCTTTTCACCAACAATAATAGTGAAGTTACCACCTTTAGACTTTTTTTTTAGGTTTTTGCAAGGCCAACGGGGTTAAGTGGCCTGCCCAAGGCCACACAGCTAGGTAATTATTCAGTGACTGAGACCGGATTTGAACCCACGTACTCCTGACTCCAGGGCCGGTACTTTATCCACTATGCCACTTAGCCGTTCACCTTTAGACTTTTAATATTACAGTTCAAGATGTGCTTTTCGAGAAAATGAAAATGTCATTGAAGAAACAAAGATGAGAAAAGCAGCTGATCTAGATCAAGTATTTATTGAAGAAATCTGTGCTGATTGCAAGAGTTTAAGGGTGTTTAGGGATTGATTCTTAAGGCAGGGAATTGATTCTCAAAGAGGGGATTGATTCTTAAGGCAGGGAAACTGATTCTTAAGGAGGGGGAAAAATACTAAAGATGTGGAAAAAATAATCTTGGTCTTTGTTATTACCCCCCAAAAGGCAACATAGTGTCTATTAGCCATGCACATTCTCCATATAATGACCCAGAACATCTTTGAAAATGGCAACGGAGGGGCGGCTAGGTGGCGTAGTGGATAAAGCAGCGGCCCTGAAGTCAGGAGTACCTGGGTTCAAATCCGGTCTCAGACACTGAATAATTACCTAGCTGTGTGGCCTTGGGCAAGGCACTTAACCCCATTTGCCTTGCAAAAAAACCTAAAAAAAAAAAAAAGAAAATGGCAACAAAAAGGTTTTTACAGGAAATATTATATAATAGATTGTCTTTACTGTCATACAATTGAATGAAAGATTTTGATAATATTCTGAGCTTATTGTTTGATACACAAAAAGCATTTTAATAAGTAGAAAAAAGTCATCTTAAAGATTCTTCTCATACATGTGTCATAATTATTTAAGATTTCTTAGTAGATATAACAGTATTCATTGTCCAATGTTCAATGACCCAGTGATCTTTGATAATAGGGAGAAAACAGGAAAACAAGGAGACATAAACTAATTAGAAGTATGTCTTCAATATTGGGGGAGATCCAAAACAAAGTCCAAGTATGTGAGGTATTTTCTATCAAGGAAATGATTTAGAGCTGAAAAGGAGCTTAGTGGTCCAGCCCCTTCTATCTTAGAGATGAAAAAAATGAGGCCTAGAGAGATTTAAATGATTTACCTAAGATCATACAAATAAAAAGTTCCAGAGTTGAGATTTGAATTTAAATCTTCTGACTCCAAACACCAACATAACAGAAACATTTTATAGATTTAAGATTAAAACTTTGTAATTATATTTTTGTTTACAATGGATGTTTCCATTATGCTGAATTCATCAAGACTCTGGATGTCACAGAACCTACTAAAAGAGATCTACAGTAACTCAAAAACTTGGTTTATCCATACAGAAAAATAAATGGATGAAAAATTCCTGTTGTATAGACTACAATCTTCTGGATATTCTTTTTTTGACTCATCTATTAATATATGTGTCTGTGCGTCTGTGTATATGTATTATAGATAGATAGATAGATAGATATTGATATGGAGAGAGAGAGAGAGAGAGAGAGAGAGGAGAGAGGAAGGGAGGGAGGGAGAGAGAAAGAGAGGGAGAGAAAGATACCTTTTTAACATATACTGCAAGTAGATAATTAGATGAACCCAGAATTAAACAGAAGAAAGAACATACAGGTTGTATTGTCTTTGAGATATTGAAAAGTTCTTTACCCAGAAACAAAAGTTTATTTTGTTAAAAATAGTATTTTTCCTGTTGTGTTGTATGATTGCAAGACCTGGAATACTAATGTCTATATAAAACTGAAAAGTTCAGAGAGGTTCAGAGTAGGGTGGGCACTAATAAGTTTCATAGTATTAAAAACATGGAATTATTCATGAGAAGTTTTATAGAGGTTGTCATCAGAAAATTCTATTACTGGGAGGAGAAGAAATGGGCCAATTATGTGACAAAATGAAGGAATGACTGATGGACAACCTACTTGCTCCAGTAGTTTCCAAATAATGTCAAGAAAATCTAAGGAAGAACATTGGCATAACAAAAAAAATCTGACTGGTCTAAATAGCTAAAACTCATGAAAATTGTACTTTCCCCCCCCTCTTTCTTTTATTTGACCTTGTTTCCCTCCCAAAATAATTTCGTTATTATCTTTTCCAGTTCTCAATAGTATTTCCATTTGTTTAGTATAACTTGAGATCTTTAAATTAATTACAGTAGTAGAGTTATTTTAATTGTATTATCCTTGATCAACCATATGCCCCAATTATCTCTCCAATTTTCCCTTTATTTCTCTAAAGGGTGTCTTACAATTGTATTATAGAAATTGTATGTTTGTTTTGGGAGATTATCTTTCAAATATTGTATATATTTTATAGTTTTATGGAGTGGAGTGGAGTTTTCTTTTATTAGCTTTTCTTCCTAATTTTTGTACCCCATTACTGAAACTTGTGGGAAGAAATGGATGAATTGCAAGGGCATGGATAGATTTCATTGTTGGAGGGAATATCAATGTCAATAAGAAATTAGATTTCCTACTTTAGAGAAGTTATATTTGCAAAGGTTGAAACATTCTAAAAAAACTTTACTAAAACTTCAATTCAGAATAAATATTAGGAGAAAAAAGTTATCTAATTTCTAATCAAACTATGCCATATGTTTAGATTTCAACTAGTTCCTGAATAATTGGTAGAGCAGCAATCTCTACTATATTTGTGAAATCTCTTGAAAGAATGAGAAATTAAGGCTAAATCTGAATTTATATTCAACTCTAGTATTCATTATTACATTAAGCAATTTCTAACACTTCCTTTATATCACAGATTAAAGCAGGTGAAGAAAATGTTTTACATGATAATAATGTGTGTCATTAGGACATTGTTGGATATACTCATCCTGGAAATAGCATAGATTTGGAGATAGAAGAGATTTTGTAGATAATCTAGTTTCAAAGCCCTCAGTTTACAGATGAAGAAACTGAGGATCAGAGAGATTAAATGATATATCTAGGGTCACACATATACAAAGGTAGGGTTTGAATTCAGGTTCTACATATTCAAATCCATCATTTTTTCAATTACACCTGTGTTGCCTCTCTGTAGTTATGCTTTTTAAACACCAAAGCAATATTGGCATAATTAAAAATTTTGATTGGTCTAAATAGCTAAAAGTCACGAAAATTGTGCTTTTTCCTCTTTCATTTATTTGACCTTTTTTTCTTTCCCAAAAGAATTTTCTTATTATTTTTTCCAGTTCTAAATAGTATTTCCTTTGTAATTTGCTTGGCATAACTTGCTTGAAATTAACTTCAGTAGTTTTATTATTTTAATTGTATTATCCTTGATCAGTCATATGCCCTGATTATCTCTTCAATTTTCCCTTTATTTCTTTAAAGGGTGTCTTATAGTTATAGTTATAGAAATTTTATGTTTGCTTTGGGACATTATCTTTCAAACATTGGGTATATTTTGTAGTTTTATGGAGTGAAGTTTTCCTTTATTGGTTTTTCTTCCTGTTTTTTGTTATTATAGAAATATAGAAATTATTATATAGAAATAATATATAATAGAAATATAATTCTATTATGTAGAATTATTATTTCTATAATAGAAATAGAAATTATATTTTATATATAATATATAGAAAAAATAGATTTTTTGGTAATTTTTTTGTATCTTATGCTAACACTTTTTATCATTTTATTTAGTTTCTTTCCTTATTGATCTTCTAAGTATATCATATTATCTACAAATAAAGGTAGTTTTGTCCCCTCTGCTCATGTCTTTTTCTCTTGTCTAATTTTAGCATTCTAAAATTATATCAAGCAATAATGAAGAAATTGTATATCTTGCTTTATTCCTCCTTATACTAGGAATGTTTTTAAGTCTTTTTTAAATGCAATGATACCTCTCAATTTTAAATACATAATTTTGATGAAATTTAAAAAAAAGATGCTTCCTATGATTTTGTGTTATAGTGTTTTTATATAAGTAAATATTGTATTTTGTCAAAGGAACTTTATACAATAAGTAAAATAATCATATGATTAGAAAGCTGAGGAGGAACCTAGTTTCTAAAGTGTATCTGTCATATTGTTAGTGTGATCCTGGACAAGTTATTTAATTTAATATCCCAGGCAACTTGAAAAGGCTTTTAAGTTGCAGAACAAGTGGTGATCTTTAGTTGGAATTCCTCACTAGAAACTCCCCTCTTGAAGAAAATCAGAGATATGGTGTATATGTGTGTGTGTGTGTATACATGTTTTGAATAGTCTATATTATTTATTATGTTTGCATTTTTGCCTTTTTTCATGACTTTATGCCTTAGTCATTAGCTTTTTTTTTATAAAGGGGTAATGGAATGCACAGAAATATGTGTACTCTTTATTCAGAAATTTCAGTAGGTCAGGTTAAATATTTGTATTCAATAATTCGATTTTGTAGAGTTCATATTTATCTTATTGAATTTATTTGACTCTGAAGATTGAACAGTAAAGTCAATTATTGTATTGTCTTTTTACTTATTTTCCTTATGTTCTTTTAAGAACTAGATGTTTTTTAGTATATTTTCATTGGAGATTGTTATTTTTTTTATTATAGTAACTTTGTAATAGTTTGGTTTTCCCAGTTGTGTCTTTTGACTTTCTCAGTATTATCTTATTGGATGTCATTATTTCAATTTCTGTTTTTAGGGTTTCCTTGAAAGTGTAAAATATTTTGTTCTATTCTCATTTTCACTGTCACCATGTTTTAAATGTTTCTTTCATGCAGAAAATTGTTGAATTTTGTTATTCTATTTTCTTTTTTCCTTTTTATTGAGGAATTGACTCCATTCAGAATGTTATTTCTAAGTTTTCATTTTCTTCTATTAACACACACACACACACACAAACACACACACACTCTTATGTATTTACCATCTTTTTCAAATCAGCATAATTTCTGCCACAATTTGCTTAAACTAATCCGAACCTAATATCCACCTTCCTCCACCACTACCCCCATTCCCATCATGCAATACAATCTCAATATTTTCAGGTTTCCTATTTTTGTTTTGTTCTCTCTCTCTTACCTTTCCATTTCCAAAATCAGAATGTAGTACCTAATGCTCTCTCTCCACCTCATTTATTCTTCTGCTTCAGAGAGTTAATTTGCAATGCTCCTTTCCAAGAAGTCGTTTCCTTTTGCCCCTTTTCTTATTTCTTTACTCCTTCTTGGATTCTTACCATGAGTGCTAATTTTCAATGAGGCATCAGATAAAAAAGGGAAAGTTTCTGTAATTCTATTTTGAAAGCGTCTTCTTCATCACTTTCCCATTTTGATGTCATGTTACCTTCTCTTTGAACATATGACTCTTTTTTTCTATCATCCCATATACAGTTTTGCTCTTAGTCCTTAAGACCCTTGACTCAAAATCTTTTTTTTCCTTCTCCAAGAAGTGTATATGCAAAATTGATTTGTTAATGAAGAGATGAGTTTTCACCTGAAATATTAATTCACTTTCTCTACTTCCTCTCAAGTTTTACTGGTATTTTGTACAGAGCCTGACTCAGACCAGTACTTTGGTAGTTTAGCTTCAATATTGGAATAAAATGAGACTCTGAAATCCTTCAATTGTTAGGAAAAAGAGAGCAAACCATAGAGTGAGAAGGAAATTTAATATGGATAAGTCTAGAAAATCCCTGCATTGATTTCACTGAGCCAAACTCCCATGGTGACCACCAGCTAAGGATCTCAGAGTCCTTCTAGCTTTTTCTGACTTCTTTATAAATGAAGAAGTTATATAATGGTATGAACCGTTGAATCTAAACCCAACAAGTTTCAAAAAATGTTTCAATACCTTTTAAGCAAAAGCTAGTTTTTTCTGCACAAGGGGTGGGGGGGGAGAGGTTAAGATATTGCTTAACCCATATATGGTTACATTTTTAAACTCAAGTTGGTATCGTGGTTAGAGCTTTGAACCTGGAGTCAGAAAGACATGAGTTCAAATCCAGACTTAAACATTTAATAATGTGTGACACTGGGGCAGCTAGGTGGCGCAGTGAATAGAGCACTGGCCCTGGAGTGAGGAGGATAATAATAGCCTACATCCTGGAATTGTTGTGAAGATCAAATCAGATAATATATGTAAAGCTCTTAGCACAGTTTCAAGTACATAGAAAAGGCCCTACTATCTATTATTCTATTACTCAATATATGCTTCTTCAAAAAAAAAAATAGAACTGTTCTCCAGCTCCCATTCATGACTTTGTGTAACCCTAGACAAAAAACAAGAAAAAAGAAATTGCATTTCTGTCAAAAACTTAATACTATTGATTAAATGCATTTTGAGTAATAATAAAACAAAAATGGAGCAATCCATGCCCCAAAGGAGCCTACATCCTATTGAAGGAAAGAACATGTACATATATAGTTATATACCAAATGTACATACATGGTAAAGTAAATGTAAGGTCATGAGGGAGGAATGCAGTCAGCTTTTCTTCCTCCATCTAAAGATTCTGTTTTTCTAAGTATTTTCTATAGTTTATTTTTTTATTTTCCTTTCCATCCTATCTCCTACTTATTGATAACATGTTGATATATGTTAATTGCATGATGAACTAAAATGTAATCAAAAATATAATTACAAAAAGTTTTAATCTTAAATCTATAAAATTTATGAATTTTAAGAAAAAAGTGAAGTCATATTCCTTATTACCCTAGAATGATAGAATATTTTTTCTTATGATTACTTTGTTGACTGAAAAGACTTTAATGCAAATTGAGACTCTTGCAAAAGCACATAATGATGCAACTTATTAAATTAATAAATATTAAAGATAATTATTTTTCTGATTATTTTTAAATATATGATTGTTTTCTTTAATAGGCTCTCTTTAGGACAGTAGCAATGATGGTACCAGACTATGCCATGATTGCAGAAATTGTCCTTTATTCCTGTGGTTTCGTTACCGCTCGGCCTCTGTCAGTGAAAATTGTAGCTACTTATCGTTTGTGTTCAGAGCAATTATCATCTCAACACCATTATGACTATGGAATGAGAGCAGTGAAGTCGGTGCTTACTGCTGCTGGGAATCTGAAGGTATGAGACTCCAGTGTTTCTTGCATATCATTATTACATTACTTGATCACACTGCTATGAAAGTTGTGTCATCAGAAAATCAATTTGCCGGTTATTTCAAGCACATGAAAAATATACACAATCGGTTAAACTCTTTTCATTAAATTGATTAGATCTTCCTGCAGTTCATGGAGGCATTCTGTTTTTTGCATACATTTTAAATGTTATCAGTATAATTTTAGAAAAACTTGTTTTGTAATTTTCTATCCATTTAAAATTTATATTAACATAAATAACATTGATTACTTATACCTTTTAATACAAAATGAATGATATATACTAAAAAGTAAAATGGATTTGTAAATGTTTTGAGATCTTTTAGTATTCGTATGCATGTGTTTTTTTAATTGATAATTAGTGGATATATACAATTCTAGTCAGTATACTAATTATACATTCATGTGTATGAGGTACTGTTTTGGGGGCTTTCTAGATCTAGACTAGCACTTTGTTGCTTCTAGTTGGAGTATGGCTGAGGAATGGGACTTTTAGGGTAAAGCAGGTGTACAAACAACTAAAGTCCAAGACATAAAGAGGCACAAAAAAGATGCAGTGAGGAGGGGAGGTGTGGAGCAGAGGGATTCCACAAATAGGGATGGTTGTTGGAGGAAGAATAATTTATTCCAGTCAAAGAGAACAATATGAGCAAACTGCCGAGTAAAGGACAGCCTAGGTTTGGGAACCATCAAGTAGTACAATTAAGTTGAAAAGATTAATGTCTAAGCAAGTAGTGGGAAATAAGTCAGGAAAGAATGATCAGGTTCAGATTGGAAAGGCCTTGCATGCCAAGTTAATAATTTTAGATTTAATTTAAAAGGCAGTAGAGATCTATTGAGCAGTTTGAGCAAGGAAATGAAAGGATCAAAGGAGTGCTTTGACAAGATTAAATTGTAAGCTGTATAAAAAATACATTGGAGATGAAAGTGGTAAGTCTGGGAGATCACTTATTAGTCTAAACTATTTTATCTTGAAAGATAACATAGGGTGATGATATATATGTAAATAGAAAGGATGGATGAATTGGAAGACATTTCAGAGTAGAATCTACATGATTCAGCAACAAATTGAATGAGTAGGATAAACAATAAGGAGCATTGAAAGATATTGCCTAGGCTTTTTGCCTGGATGACTAGGAGAATAGTGGTACTATTAAAAGAAATTGAATCAGGTGGTTTTTAACATACCAGTAGAGCATATAGGCAGGAGAGGTGAGAAGACTGTTGAAAATGCAGTAATGGAGTTTCTTAAACATTTGGGTTATATTTACAAAAGACATTAATCATAATTATATTGATGTGAGGTTTGATTGATTTTTAATTATTTTCACTTGACTTGAAAGCCTTCCATGTGATGATATAATTATACCTTAATTGCTTCCATGTGAGGGGAAAAAATAGATAAATCACAGGAGCTACAAAATTCACTAACATGATTCTTGTTGTTTAGTGACTCAAGATACAATTTCTATATATGTAATTTATTAAGTTATAGGTCAAAAGAAATTGTACTCATTTTTATTCTGGGTGTTCAACTTCTTAGTCGTAAACTCCTGTTTCATATTACTCTATTCAATTGGAAGGCTTATTTTTTCTCCAGTAAAAAAAAAATGACAATTAGAAGAAATAATTTGTATTTACCTATCCTGACAATATTGTATTATGGTTGAATAAAGTGAAATGATTCAGAATATAGCATATTCCATCTCATATTCCTTGACCATGTACTGAATCAAATATTCAGCAATAAGTAAGTGCTGTCATTCTTTGTTAAAATTCAAATTACAATTTCCAAGTACTTTCTAAGTATAAATGCTCTAGCTAGTATTTTTAAAATTTTTTTAATCATAAATTGTGGGGGAAAATGAAATTTCACATGAGATTGGACCAAACAGGGTGTTTTTATATTTTATTTTATTACCCTTCATAAGCAGATTATGTTATGAAGGCGTATAATGAGATATCTTAGAGTTTTAAAGTAAAAGAAGATATGAGTCAAGTTAGTGGATATCAAGCAATATAAGACTCTTAGAATAAGTAATTTGACCAAGAATAGGCAGAAAGATGTAATAAGATGCCAAATAGTAGGATATTAGCTTCTGGATACTCTTTTCTTTTTGAAAAATTTACCACAAGAAAATAAGGAACCAGCGCCTAGGATATTTTGTTTTAGAACTGAGCTCTCAAGTGATCACCTAATCCAAAAAGCTCCTTTTACAGATGAGGCAACTCAAGCTCAAAGCCCTCATGACTTCCTCAGAGGAATAATTTGAAGCACAGGGATTTGAACCCATAATCATCTAAAGCCTATGTGCTTCCTCCTTAGAGCAGATACTTTTAAAAGAAATATCTGTAGTTTTTAATTAAATGGAATTATGTTGGCGGATGGGAGAGAAATGATAGATATTTCTTTTTTTTTTTTTGGCTCAGTTCAATAAACTTATGAAACCCCATTCAAGACCAGGACTAGAAACCTATTATCAGACAGTTCCAATTTTCACTCTATTTGTAAGGTACATTGAGTCATCCACAGTCACTTTTGAAGTACAAACAAGTGGATGGCAACACAAAAGCTAAATTATATATTCATCAGCCACCTGGTTAAGGTTTTGACCTTTCTAAAATGATAATAACCTTAGGCTAGATTTAGATTTATATTTCTAGAGAAAATTGCAAAGTATAGGAATAATGAATAAGTGGAAGTATTTTATTCTAATCATTTGGCAAGTTGACAACTTGCTCAAGGTAAAAGAAATACCTTCAATAATGTAAAAAAAACCTAAATTTAAGATACTGCACTCAAATTCAAATGAATGAATTTTAATTGCTAGAAAAAAGGACTGGACAAGTCAAATAAATTCTCTGTATGTTAGACAACTATTTTATGTATAAGTTGCTGAATTGTGTTAAGGAGAGCTTTAACACAGGAAGTTCCTTTCATCAATAAGATAAAAAAGAAAAAAGATAAAGAGAATTGAAGTAAAATAAAAATATACAAATCTTGTCTGTACTGAGGTATAGATATCTGAGTAGAAAATGTATAGTAATCCTAAAATTGATCCAAAAGTCAATTAAGACAATCTAAAGATTATAATTTTGCATTTAATTTCAAATTTATTCTTCTTAAAGGTATCAAAAATAATTTGCTATATAAATAATAATGAATTCATTTTTAGCTAAAATATCCAAATGAAAATGAAGAAATTTTGCTGCTTAGATCCATCATAGATGTGAATCTGCCAAAATTTTTATCCCATGATCTACCACTTTTTGAGGTGAGAACATTAATTTTTATAATACATCAAAATTCCTATCATATTATATTTATCACAACATCAAGCCTCTAAATGAATTCTGTAGCAACGGAACCCACAGAAGAAAAGAGGGGAGTATTTTCCAGCAAGGTCTGTCGAAGGTAGAACATTAAGTGTCCCCAGGGCAGGGGCTAGAGGTGGGGCATGAAAGAGATCAACCAGAGGTTCTCAGTTACAGGAGAGATCTGCATGAAGGCCCCTGCAGTCCCTATTCAGCAGGCCAGTGGCACAGCAGGTCAAACTGGAATTCCAATACAGATCCTGAGACTCCCTATTCAGCCAGTGAGATGGCTGGACAACCCAGCCCAGTGAGCATGCTGCCAGTGTTCTCAACACAAATGGCTCAGCCCAGTGAGGAAAGTCTTTACGGTTCTCAATGTGGAAAGGCTGTGAGTAGAACTCCCTCCCAACCCTAGAAGCTTGGGACAGTTCTCAGTAACAAAACTTAGATTGAATAAGAAAATTCAGGGAAAAATTGGGACTCTAGAAAGCTACCTTGGACATGAGAATGGGCAAAACACCATCTCAGAAGAGTATGGAAGAAAAAGTACTACATGTGAAACTGCAAAGAATATGAATTGGTCTCTAATCCAAAAAGACTTCTTGAAAGGGCTTAAAAAGGATTTTTGAAATCAATAGAAAAATTGGAAAAGATATACAAGAGAAATTCAACATCTTGAAAAAGGAACCTGAAAAACTGATTGAATATAATAAATCCTTTAAAAATACAATTTAGCAAATCCAAAAACAAATGGAAAAAGATTACAATTCCCTTAAAAATAGAATTGACTAAATGGAAAAGATGCAAAAGCTAACTGAAAATAATTACTTGAAGAATGTACTGGGGCAAGTAGAGGCTAAAGCAAAATCAAAAAATGAAAAATAACTCATTGGAAAAACAACTGATGGAGAATAGATTCAGGAGAGGTTAATTTAAGAATTAGATCAGGAGAGATAATTTAAGAATTATTGGAGTACTTGAAAACCATGATCAAATGAATAAATAAATGAAATGGCCTGGATAAATGAATGAATGAATGAATGAATGAATAGAATAGCCTGGACATTCTCTTTCAAGAAAGCATCAAGGAAAATTGCCCTGACAATCTTGAACCAGAGGGTAAAATAGTCATTGAAGGAATCTCCAACCACCTCCTAAAAGAGATCCCAATATAAAAACACAAAGGAATATTGTAGTCAAATTCTGGAATTATCAGATCAAGGAGAAAATTCTGCAGTTAGCCAAAAAAGAAACAATTCAAATACAAGGAGCCACAGTCGGGATTACACAGACCTTGGCAGTGTTGACATTAAAGAATTGAATGACCTGGGATATGATACATCAGGGACAAAGAAGCTTGAATTACAATTATCCAGCAAAATTGAATATATTCTTTCAGGAGAAAAGATGGATATTTAATGATATAGGTAACATTCATATTTTCCAGATGAAAAAAACCAGAGCTGAACAAAAATTATAATATTCAAACAGGAGACTCACAAAATACATGAAAAAGTAAATGAGGGAAAGAAAAAGAATGTTATTCAATAAGATTAAACTGGTTTCATCCTTACATGGGAGGATGATATAGCTTTTGAGAGCTGTGTCTCTATTAGAGGGAGTATACTTGGTATGGAGATAAATTGATTTTGATAGGATGATTTAAAAATTAAGACATTAAAAAGTATTGAACTGGGATGGGAGAAAGGGGGAGGCAAAATGGGGTAAATTACATCATATGGAGAAGCTTAAAGAACCTATTACAGTCAGAAAAAGAGGAAGGGTGAGAATTACTTGGATTTGGCTGAAACAGAGAATAGTTCATATACTCAGCTGGGTTTAGAAATCTATTTTACCCTTTAGGCATTGGAGGGGAAAGGGGGAAGGGAAGGGAAGGGGAAGCTGTTAGAAGGGAGAGGGAAAAGTTATAGAGGAAAGAGGAAAGAGGAAAGAAAAGGGAGTGAGGCTAATAGATGGGGAGCAAATTGAGGGAGGCAGTTTTCAGTTTTCAGAAGCAAAACACTTGTGAGGAGGGATAGGATGAAAGGAGAAAGAAAAGTACAGATAGAGGGCAGATAGCATGGAAGATAGTGAAGAATTAATAAGTATATCTGTGAATATGAATGGGATGAACTCTCCCATAAAGCCAAGGTAGATAGCAGAGTAGATTAAAAACCAGAATCCTTTAATATATTGTTTACAAGAAACACATTTGAAACAGAGATACACCTAGTAAAGGTAAAAGACTGGAGAAGACTATATAATGCCTCAACTGAAGTGAAAAAAGCAGGGGGAGCAATTCTCATCTCAGACAAAACAAAAGCAAAAATAGATCTCATTAAAAGGGATAAGGAAGTAAATTACATATTCCTCAAAGTTACAATAAAAATGAACTAATTTCAAAACCAAACATAAATGCAACAATGGTATAGCATCCAAATTCTTAGAAGAGAAGTTAATGAATTACAGGAAGACATAGACAACAAAACCATACTGGTGGGGGATCTCAATCATCTATCAGAATTAGATAAATATAACCAAAAAATAAACAAGGAGGTGAATAAGATATGGTAGATTTCTGGAGAAAATTGAATGGGGGATAGAAAGGAATATACTTTTTTCTCAGTGGTATATGGCATTTATACAAAAATTGACCAGGTATTAGGGCATTTAAAAACTCATCAATCAAATGCAGAAAAACTAAGATATTAAATGCATTATTTTCAAATCAGGATACAATAAAAATCCCAGTGATAAAGTGCCATGGAAAGGTAGACTAAAAATTAATTAGAAACAAAATAACCTAATTTTAAAGACTTAGTGGATCAAATCATAGACATGATTAATAATTTCATACAGCCAAAGTAGTTCTTGGGGGAAATTTTATATCTCTAAATCCTTAAATGAATAAAATAGAGAAAGAGGAGATTAATGAATTGCATAATGCAACTAAAAACATTAGAAAAAGAACAAATTAAAAATCCCTAATTGAATACTAAAGTAGAAATTCTGAAAATCAAAGAAGAGATGAATAAAATCAATAGTAAGAAAGTTATTGAACTAATAAATAAAATTGAGTTGATTTTGTGAAAAAAGCAACAAATAGTTAAACCTCTGGTTAATTTGATTTGAAAAGAAAACAAATTACAAGTATCAAAAATGAAGACAGTGGTGAATTCACCACCAATGAGGAGGAAATTAATAATTTGGAGCTATTTTACCCATCTGTATGCCAATAAATTTGACAATATTATTGAAATGGATGAATATTTACAAAAATATAAATTTCTCAGATTAACAGAAGAAGAAATTAAATACTTAAATTACCACATTTCAGAAAAAGAACTCCCTAAGAAAAATCTCCAGGTCCAGATGGACTCACAAATGAATTCTACCAAACATTTAAAGAACAACTAATTTTAATTCTGTATAAACTACTGGAAAAACTAGGTGATGAAGTTCTGCCAAATTCCTTGTATGATAACAATATGGTGCTGATACCTAAACCAGGAAGAGTCTAAACAGAGAAAGACAAATTTCTCTAATGAATATTGATGCAAAAATTTTTAAATAAAATATTAGCAAAGTGATTACATCAAGTTATCACTAGAATAATACACTATGATCAGGACGAATTTATGCTAGCAATGCTGAGTTGGTTGAATACTAGGAAAATTATTAGTATAATTGACCATATCAGTAGCAAAACTAACAGAAATCATAGGATTATTTCAATAGATGTTAAAAAAGCTTTTGACAAAATACAGTAATCTGTTCCTATTAAAAACACTGGAGGGGAGGAGGAGGAACCAAGATGGCGACATGAAGGGATCGAGTCTTAGGAGCTCTCTGATAAAAACTCATAAACTAAGGACTCTAAACTTTCGAGATAAAGAACCCACAAAGGGACCCAGTGAGGCAGTTCTCCTACTCAAGGTAAGCTGGAAAAGAGCAGAAAGGCTCTGCTCCCCCGCCAGCGGGGTAGCCCACCAGAGTGAAAGAACTTCAGCCTCCCGGAGGCAGCACCAGGGCGCTGGGAGCTGCAGCTCACAGCAGCAGAGGAGTCTCCCTGGGGAGCACTGGCACAAAGTGGGGGAACAGAGGGGGACCTCTGCCAGAGCAAGCACTGGAGCCCAGCCCTCAGGGCACACAGCCAGCAGCCTGGTCTTTCCGCAGCCTAGACTGGGAAACAGAAGCAGGTGGAGCTGGTAAGCAGGAGCCCCCAGGGCATGAGCCCATTGAGCTGAGGGAGGGGAGTAAAGAGAAACTGCTAGCTCGGTCCTCTGCCCCTGGAACAGGACTCTGGAGCTCTGACCACATTCAGATCCTGATCGCAGTCTAGGCTCCCCTATAGAACAGCAGTGCCCCCCCCCCACCTCAGCCCCGTGGCAGAGTGGCGCTTATGGTCATTCACAGACCAGGAGGGAGGACAGAACCTCACACACTGAGGCCCTTGTGGGAGTGTCCCAAAAGCTCAGGAAGCACCCCCAAAAAACAGGCTTAGGCTGGGAAAATGAACAAAGAAACAAGAGGAAGACCATTGAGAAATATTTTGCAAATGAGCCCAAGAAGGATCAAAATACTCAGTCTGAAGATGAGGAAGCACAAGCTCCTGCATCTAAAGACTCCAAGAAAAACAGAAATTGGGCTCAGGCTATGATAGAGCTCAAAAAAAGACTTTGAAAATCAAATGAGGGAGTTAGAAGAAAAACTGGGAAAAGAAAGGAGAGAGATGCAGTAAAAACATGAAAATGAAGTCAGCAGCTTAGTCAAGGAAATCCAAAAAAATGCTGAAGAAAATAGCATGCCAAAAACCAGCTTAGGTCAAATGGATAAAACAGTTCAAAAAGTTATTGAGGAGAAGAATGCTTTAAAAAGCAAAATTGACCAGATGGAAAAAGAGATAAGAAAACTGTCTGAGGAGAATAATCCTTCAGACAAAGAATAGAATTCAGGGAGATTGATGAATTTACCAGAAATCAGCAATCAATACTTCAAAACCAAAAAAATGAAAAATTAGAAGAAAATGTGAAATATCTCATTGAAAAAAACAACTGATCTGGAAAACAGACTTAGGAAAGATAATTTGAAAATTATTGGAATACCTGAAAGTCATGATCAGGAAAAGAGCCTTGACATCATTTTCAAAAAATTACTACAGGAAAATTGCCCTGATATTCTAGAAGCAGAGGGCAAAATAGAAATGGAGAGAATCCACTGATCCCCCCGAGAAAGAGATCCCAAAAAACCAACCCCCAGGAATATTATAGCCAAGTTCCAGAACTCCCAAGTCAAAGAGAAAATATTACAAGCAGCCAGAAGGACACAGTTCAAATATCGTGGAGCTGCAGTCAGGATCACACAGGACTTAGCAGCAGCTACATTGGAAGCTCACAGGGCTTGAAATACAATATACCGGAAAGCAAAAGAGCTTAGAATGCAGCTAAGAATGAACTACCCAGCAAGGCTGAATGTCCTCTTCCAGGGAAAGAGATGGACTTTCAATGAACCAGGGGAATTTCAAAGGTTCCTTTTGGAATGGCCAGAGCTGAACAGAAGGTTTGATCTTCAGATACAGGACTCAGGTGCTCTAGAAGTTTTCTACCTATGGAACTTCCTAAACTTCTTGAGTTCTGGATTTCTAAAACCAATACACCGATACCCTTATCAGAATACTGAGATGATCTATATTTCTAACCACATGAAAACTACTCCAAATTCACTGGCAAAACAATAATAAATAATTTTATTGACATCTATAGAAATAGTTATGTTAATAATTGTAGTGAAAGCATCACTTAGAAATTTCAATTCATGTTTATTCAATATCATAGAAGCATTGTGCATTTGTTTCTTAAAATCCATGGGTTTTGATATTGCACCAAGAATTTTATTTATTATTGATCATAACAACTGTCCAGAATACACAATTCATTTAAATGTCAAAAAAAAAAAAACACTAGAGGGGGCAACTAGGTGGGACAGTGGTTAGAGCACTGACCCAGTAGTCAGGAGGACCTGAGTTCAATTCTGGACCCAGGCATTTAATAATGTCATAGTTGTGTGACCTTGGGCAAGTCACTTAACCCCACTGTCTTGCACAACAAAAAAAAAAACAAACAAAAACATTAGAGCATAGAAATAAATGGAGTTTTCCTAAAACTGTCAACACTATCTAAAACCATCATATGTAATGGAGATAAGCTAGAAGTATTACAAGTAAGATCAGAGGTGAAACAGGAATGCCCATTATCACCACTATTACTCAATATTTTATTAGAAATGTTAGCTTTAGCAATAACAGAAGAAAAAGAAATGGAAGGAATTAGAATATGCAAAATAAGGAAGCAAAACTCTCACTCTTTGCAGATGATATCATGGTATACAGTATGAGAGTCTTAGGAAATCAACTTAAAACTACTTGAAGCAAATAACAACTTTAGCAAAGGTGCAACATATAAAATAAACCCACATAAATTATCAGCATTTCTATATATTACAACAAAACACCCCAGTAAGAGATAGAAAAATTCTATTTAAAATCACTGTAGACTCCATAAAATAACTTTGGAATATTCCTGCCAAGACAAATTCAGAAACACTTTTCATACAAAATTATGTATAAGTAATTGGACAAATATCAGTTAATCATTGGTAGGCCAAGGCAATATAATAAAAATGAGTATTTTACCCAAATTAATTTATTTATTCAGTTCCTATCAATCAAATCAAAAAATTACCTTTTATTGAACTAGAAAAAAGTAGGAACAAAGCTCATGTGGAGGAACAAAAAGTCAAGAATATCAAAGGAATTAAAGAAAAAATGTTATATTGTTAAAATTACTTTTATATTACATGAATTTAAATGTTTTATCTATTTCACATATTAGAACTAGCAAAATTTTAGCATCTTTGTGCCTAATAAAATATAATAAATATATACATTTGAAATATTCCCTTGACAGGGAATTACTTCAGATTTGTTTCCTGGAGTGAAGTTGCCTAAACCAGATTACAATGATTTAATGGCAGCTATTAAAGATAATTGTGATGAAATGAATTTGCAAATGACTAAATTCTTTTATGAGAAGATACTACAAATATTTGAAATGATGATTGTACGTCATGGTTTTATGATTGTTGGAGAACCATTTGGTGGAAAGACAAGTGCATATCGAGTTTTAGCTGGTGCCTTGCACGACATTTGTGAGAAGGTAGGTACTTCATGAGTCCTTGCATTGAACTGGGCAAAGTGTTCATGAAGGTACAGAACCCTGTTTTTAAGTCCTATCTAACTTGTTGACATAAATTGTATCAGATAAGGGACAGCAGTTTCTAAAGCTCTGTGATATCTGGATGCTTATAACATATGAATGTATGAGGTAAGGAAGTGAAAACCTAATTTATTGTGGGAGAGGGCCAAATAACAGAAGGGTATTTGAAAGGTGGAAAGCTTCCTCTTTTCCCATCATTCAGGATAAAAAGAAAGTGTGGCACTATGCAGTAGATGTTTAAAATTAAATTAAAAGAAAGAAAATTCACCATAAGGCATAGCCTAAGGGCTTGAGGCTTTTGAGGTCTTGAGATAATTGCTAATATAGTGTTAGAAATTAATCTTTGAAAATCTCATTTTTCTATATTAGTATATTTTATTTTTATTTTCTGTTTTGTGTTTGTGCATAACTTGATACCCTTAAAAAGCTTCTTGAACTCTGTCAGGTCTTAAGTGCTTAGTCATAAGAGAGGAATCTATAAGAAGACATAAGCATTAGTATTTTAGCTGTCATGTCATACTTTTCAATTATAGTTTAATGTGTAATTTATTGGATCTTTTAAATTAGAATTGTTACCTTGTTCTGCCTCTTTTATCTTATACTTGTAAAACTGATTAAAAGAACACTCAAGTATAGAAATTTATATTTGTTTATTAAATTTTATCTTATTTCCTTTGGTCTATGGCTCTAACCAAGCTAGAATGGTGGGGGGGGATCCACTCTTTTCTGGTTATTTATTCCACTCCAACTTGAATATGCTGATTGTCAGAGCATATGACTGAGTACATTTTTTGCAGGGCAGCTCATTATAAGACTCAGATTATTTCAACAGTATCTGGCCTTATGGTTCTTCACTCTTGATATAGAGAGATTTTTGTTCTGCTTCATAACTGAGCCAGCTACCATTGACCCAAGAGATGTACATACTTAGGGCAGAATCCTCTAATGGATCTCCTTGGGGAGACTGAAGGAAATCAAGGCTTAGTTATTTGGGCCACCAGAAGGTTGGTGGTTTAGAATGAATGCTGGCTAATGAGCAAATCACTCCTTACATTCCTTTCTGAGATATCATAATTCCATAGAAGGAATAGTATAAGCAAGAAATGCTAATCCTCATACATCTTTCTACAGCATCATCTCTAGTTTAACTATAACTATATTTCATCCCTTCAGAAAAATATGGTAGAGAATTGGACCCACATATTTTATATGTGATGCAAACTTTTTTTTATATCAAGGGATTGATGGAAGAAAACAAGGTTCAAATTACTGTCATAAATCCCAAGTCAATAACCATGGGTCAACTATATGGACAGTTTGACTTAGTATCTCATGAATGGTCAGATGGTATCCTAGCAGTAAGCTTTAGAGCATTTGCTTCTTCACAGGTAAGTGTTCTATATTTTACTTTTGTATTACAATTAAGTCCATAATGTTGTTTTAAAAACTATTTCTTGTATGTTTTTTTCAATTTTGCAATCACTTAAAAATTTGCATGTAATTTATGACATAGTGGGAAAATGTAGAGGAGAGGAAAAGAAAATGAATGAAGAGTAATGAATGAATGAATGAATGAATGAATGGGTAATACAGTAAATCTAATTCTTTCCTTTCTTAGTAAATACAGATTTGGTGGAATGCATAATATAGTATTTAAAGTGGAATATTTCAAAGAAGGCCAAAAGAAAACAACAGGATGACTGCCTCAGTGCCTCAGTACTGGTTCATCACTACTTTAACTAAAAGTCGATACTGGTTGATGGAATGTTTTATATGCAAAGGCCAGCATGACTATTGGCAAAGCTTTTGCTATTACTATCTTTATCCCTAGAGTTCTCTTGATCATTCTAATTTTAGAGAGTATTCATATATCTTCAAAAAATTTTTTTTTGTTTTTTGCAAATTGGCAGTGGGGTTAAGTGACTTGCTAGGTAATTGTTAAGTGCCTGAGGCTAGATTTGAACTCATTTCCTTCTGACTCCAGGGCCAATGCTTTATCCACTGTGCCACGTGTCATTTTAAAAAATTTTTAACAGTCTAATGATGTCTTGGATAATATCTTACTTTCTAGCGTCTTTTTTGTAAAGGTAGTAAAGAACAATTTGCTCTCTTGATTATTTGTCTGCATATGCACACTTAGAGGGAACGAAGGGAAAAAAACTGGCTTAGAACCGTTGATACATGATCTGGTAAACCATGCAAATGAGAATTCCCTTACTGTTTAGCATTAAAACCATATTTTTTCTAATCCTAAAGCACCATAAAGAATTCTACAGATATGAGATCAAGAGAATTTTGCAATGATTAAATCTTAGCAGGTTTCTTTTGAAGAAAGATGTTATCTATTACATCAGTATTACAGATAAGTTTCTTTTATATAAGTATAGCTATTTCAACTGTAAATTGGGTCAGAAGGTACATTGATACTTTTCTATGACATTAATTTTCAGGAATACTATTACTTTTGATTTGTAAAACTGAGTTTTCTTAATTATTAGTCTAGCATTCAAAATGTTATCTTTTTTATTTCCCTTTGCCACAAATCTAATATAGTCTCCAGATAGAAAATGGTTGATTTTTGATGGACCTGTAGATGCAGTATGGATTGAGAATATGAATACTGTTTTGGATGATAATAAAAAGCTCTGTCTAATGAGTGGAGAGATTATTCAAATGTCACCACAAATGAGTCTAATTTTTGAACCCATGGATTTAGAAGTGGCTTCACCTGCTACAGTAAGTTCTTTAATTTTTTTACTTATATTTATAGAAAATGAAATTTCCAATAGAATGTGGAAAATTGGTAATGTTTTAAATAAAAAATGGTATGAGCATAACTCATGGAAATATGTTAAGCACAATTGTACATATACCACCTATATCAGATTAATCCTCACTGGTTTAAGTGGGGGGGGTGAAGAAGGGGAGGATGGTAGAAAAATGTGGAACTCAGAAGCTTACATAAAGATGAATGCTAAAAACTATCATTGCATTCAATTGGAAAAAATAAAATAACAAAATTAGTATAAATCAAATTATTTCTTATAAGAAATTTTTTTCTTGACAAAGACCATTTTAAAATGAGCAAAATATTTTATCTAATATGATGGAATTCCATGGCAAATTTGAGATTCAAAAATGACTTCCTTCTCATAATTTTAATCATATTGGAAATCACACATTAAGAATTCAAACAAAAATTGTCTTGAGAATAATTTTCAAAGGGTTTTTAATGTGGTTGTAGATAATGTTTAATATGCAATATGCATATTAACTTATTCCCTTATTAAGTGTCATCTTGAGAAGATGAATAGTTATCTTCTCTCCATTTTCCCCAACAGGTTTCCAGATGTGGTATGATTTACATGGAGCCTCAAATGTTAGGCTGGAGACCTTTGATGTTATCTTGGTTAAATGTTTTACCTGCTGGGATCAATGCTTTTCAGAAAGAATTTATAACAAGTTTATTTGACAGAATAATCCCAGTTGCTGTTGAATTTATTAGAAAACATACAAAGGTAGGGAAAATGGGGGATTTTAAGAATTTTTTAATAAAGAAAAATTGGAATTAACCAATTTTGTCCAGTTAGCAATTTCTCTCCATATCCTGGGTGCATATGCAAAAACTTTTCACTTTCAGGTAATCAAAATGATCTATTTTATTTTTTGTAATTGCTGCAATTCTTTATTTTGTTAAGAATACATCCCATAACTATTGTTGTAAAATGCGATTTTTGAATGATTGAGGATGTGAATGTATTTTTAAGTGAACTAAAATGGGTTCTCATTTATTGTAATGATAAGTTCTAACAGTAGTTTTATATTTAAAAATGTAATTGCCTTCCTTAAGATTTTTAGTGATTAGTGGTTGGATTGTGTTTTTTGTTTGTTTGCAAAATAAATTTAAAACAAGAATGCTATGTTAGATAACTACCTAAACTGAATGTGGTACATGTTTGATCTCAAATTTAAATGCTTCTGTTGGTTATATCTTTCTGATTTTAAGGAATTGTCTCCTACATCAGATACAAATTTAGTTAAATCTTTAATGAATCTAATGGACTGCCTGCTGGATGAATTTGAAGATGAAGCCAAAGTTAAGGCTAAAAGTGATAGTGAAGTTTATTCTGTGCTTGAGGTAAGGGCAACTCTTTTTAGCAACCCATAAATTAAAAAATGAAACCCCTTATTTCCTTAATTTATCCATCTAATGATCATCTTTCTCCTGACTGTTGAAATTGACTGTTAGTATAGGTATTGAAGTTAAATATTAAGAAGCAAAGACTAGAACCCACACATGTCAGAATGCTATTATTAGAACATTGTATGTTCTTCTTTATTTTTTTACTTGAATGATAAATACTTTTAAAAATTCTGTTTGCAGGCTTTAAAAACATTTGAAGTATTTTTCTGAATTTATTTTTCTCCAATATAGGGTATCTTTCTGTTTTCATTGACCTGGTCTGTTGGAGCTAGTTGTAAAGAGGATGACCGGCTGAGATTTGATGAAATTGTTAGAGAATTAATTAATGGTCCGATTTCAGATGAGACTAGAAAAAGATACAAATTGCTGAGTGATACCGAAAAGAATACTGCAAGGCCCATAATTATTCCATATCCTGACAAAGGAACAATTTATGAATATCAGTTCATCAGTGAGGTAAGATTTCTGAAAGTAAAGTTCACTTTCTTTTCTAAAAATCATATAGTATGATAATGACTGTGAGCCAACATTTGTATCAAAGTTTGTATGTTGGTATATTTAACTTTGTCAGATGTACTGCAATCTTGTACAGTTTTCAAAATTAATAATACAATGTCTTAATATAAAATTGCCTTTTTGACCACTTAAAATATAGTAAAGGCTTTGGTACTTTAATTACTCTATAGATAAAAGCTATGTTAATCATCATCATCATAATACATCTATTAATGTTTTGTAATTTACAAAACACTTTCACATACATTCTTATTTGATCCTTACAGTCAGTTATTATTATCATGACCATTTCACAGATACAGTCATATTAACTGTTTTACTGAAAGGCATAGAGATATAGGCAATAGTGGAGTTAGGTCTAATATTCATATTATTGACTACCGATTTATATGAATTAATAGGAAATTTTTGCAACTTTTATCATATGGAAATTCTCTTCCCTATAAATAAAATACAAGTTTTTTATAATTTAATAATCTTAAGATTTGAACTTTGAACCTACTGACTTCATGCTACTTCACAGATTGTCTAGCTATATAATGACAAAAATGTATTGAGAAAAACAAAGGCTACATGAAGTTATTACTATTGTTTTTTGGATCTGCCCTAAAAAGCATCACATTATTGTAATATCTTACTTAATTTTCCTTTAAAATCATGATGATTTTTTTCCAGTAGTGTACAAACACATGCAATGTGTAACACCAATGAATCTCCCAACTCCAAGAAATGGTGGGTTGGGTCTGTCCTCTCAATCATAATGATTTTATGTTATTGGTACATGTATAAGTTTTAAATGATAAGACAAATATCCATCGGGTCTTTGCTCATTTCTTTGTGCCTTTAAGAGTTAAAAATTAGCTTGAACAACTTTATCTGATTATTGGGACCACATTTCAGGTTAAAACTTCCTATTTTTAATCCCTTTAAATTACTGTTTCTACACAAATTTTTTTGCTAAATAATAGAATTGTGTTAGGAAATTTTATTTTCTATAAATATTATATTTATAAATATACTTCTTATACAATAAAATTTCAGCCTTTAGACTCATTCGCTTAACTCCAACTAAATTGTGGTTACTTTCTCTTACTCAGATAATTTGAGCTAATAGTAAAGCTAATTTTTTTTGAAAAGGCATCATAATTTGTACTACCATATTATCCTTAGAATGAATGAAAAGTTATGATTGATTCATAATTATCTAATGAAATTCCAAACTATTACTTAACCAATTAGTAAATCTAATTTTCTTGATTCTATTGATTTGTCTGAGATTAGGAGTTTCCTAATATTTTAAATAGTTTTCAACTTTTATATAAAAATATTATTTGCTTTACTTTCTTAACTTTTTAAAATTTAAATCTGAATCCTAGATTTAAGAATCATGCATACTGAGAAAACATCTGATGTTATAGTATGTGTGTTTTTTCTTTATAAAGTTGAGCAGAACCCTCTTTAAAAATGATTTTCTAATGTGTAATATTGGACTATTTGTGAAAAATAGGGATTAGGACGATGGGAAGCATGGATAGAGAGACTGGCATCAGCTCCTCCTATTCCTCGAGATATGATGTTTAATGAAATCATTGTGCCAACTCTAGACACAATTAGATATTCTACATTAATGAACTTGCTGACTACACATCAGAAACCTTCAGTATTTGTGGGACCAACAGGAACTGGGAAGAGTGTCTACATCATTGTAAGTATTATAGATAATTTCATTTAAAAATGAATAGTATGGCCTTTAAAATACTTACAAAAGCTTCCTGAACAAGCTAGTTATTGTATATGTATGGGGCAATGAACTTGAAGTATTTTTCTGCTATTGCCAAGGAGAATGTTGGGTAATAGTTATTAATTTTGATTACTATTTGATGATGTATTGAAAGTTATTTTCTATCATTAATACATAACCTCAATTGCATAGAAGTAGATCTCCCTTGAACAGTTTTTTTTATTAAGTGATATTTTGTGTCAGTCAATTTTATTAGATATAAACTCTGACAATAATGTAATGCAACTAAGTTCAGGAACTGTTTACAGAAATAATAATAATAATAATAATAACCAATATTTACATAGTACCTACTATGTCCTAAGTACTTTACAAATATTATCTCAGGATCTTCAAAACAAATCTGGGAGGTAGGTACCATTATTATCCCCATTTTATAAGATAAGGATCCTAGCCCAAGGTTACATGGTGTTAAGGAATGTTAAGATCCTCTAAACTTTTCTTTTTGAGTTGCCATAGCTCATGAAAACACTGAACTCAAAGCTGGAGGCCCTGAATATGACAAGGATGAAGTCCCTACCTTGAGCTGAACCATGTTTGCATCCCAAGCTGGACTCCTTGTATTTTTGGCAGGTTCCTGTCAGTCTGCATTAAGCTTAAGAAATTGCTGGAACAACTGGGACCCTTGTAAATAAACAGCCCATCCTGACTTCATAATCTAGTAGTTCCCAAGGGAAAGGAATATAGTTTTTGTTGTTGCCTTGCGCCTCCCTCAACCTCCCCCCCCAGGGGTTTTGTCCTTTTCCCATCTTTATTGCATTTTTTCCCTTCTCCTGCCTTTAGGTGAATATTTGTGAGTCCTCCTCCTTCCTTTTTTCCTACTGTCATAAATATGCAAACCCTTTGGATTCCATATGCATTTTCATGTCTCTCGTAATAAACTTACTTTTCCCATAAGTTTCATGAAGTTGTGATTCCCCGTTGACAACAGCTAGCAGATGTCTGAGGTCACATTTCAATTCAGATCTTCCTGACTCCAGGCCCAACATTCTATACACTATTCTACTAAACTTCCTCTTATTAGATGAATTACTTTATTGTCTCACTCCTCCTTCTAACTGCTATTTTCTTTTTTTTTCTTTTCTTTTAAGGTTTTTGCGAGGCAAATGGGATTAAGTAGCTTGCCCAAGGCCACACAGCTAGGTAATTATTAAGAGCCTGAGGCGGAATTTGAAGCCAGGTACTCCTGACTCCAGGGCCAGTGCTTTATCCACTGCGCCACCTAGCCACCCCCTAACTCTGTTATTTTCAATGGCAATTCCATCATTCTCCCTTTCATCCAATTTCAGAACTTTTGTCTAGTAAGTCTGGCCCTGTCTATCATTTCCATTTCCGCTGCCACTACCACAGCACAAGCCTTGGTTTTGTAGTAGTTTCCCAAGTGGTCATCTTGGCCAGTTTCTCCTCTGTCTTAAAGATGACATTGCTGACAGCTTATTTACTTAAAACGTATTTCTGACCTGACCATTCTACCTTCTCAAAAACTTTCCTTGACTTTCTATTACTTATCAGATTAAGTGCAAGTTTTTTTTTTTTTATGTAGCATTCAGAACTCCATGTCTCTTTTCCTATTTTTCTCTTCCATTCATATTTCTACTTCCCACGGCTACCTTACATGAGAACCAAAATGGTCTGGTTTCCAACAGCATGCTATGCTGGAAATGATGGGACTTGAGTTCACAGTCTTGTTCTTGATCAAGTCATTCATTCTTTTGGGGCAAAATGTAAAGATGACTGTTCTAGAGCTGTGATCTTGTGATGCAAAACCTGCTCCCATGCTCTCTTATCTCTGCACAGTTGCTCATTTCATGCTGCCTTTCACCTAGAATTCCCTCCTATCTAGCTTCTCTATCCTTCAGATGTCACAACTTTCCAGATTCCATTCTTTTCTTTAGAGAAGAATTTTCTTCATTTACCTTTTGCAACTCCCTTTTCCAATTGTTCAGTTCTATTTTTGAAAGAGTTTTCCATTTGTCCAGTTGAGGTTTTGAGAGAATTATTTTCTTTTTGCATTTGTCCATTTGTATTTTCCAAGGATTTTTCTTGTTGCAAGGTGCTAATTTTCTCTTGAGTTTCTTTTCTCAATTTTTCCAATTGATTTTTAACCTTTCTGATTTCTTCTAAGAAGTCTTTCTTGGGGGGGGGGGGGCAGCTAGGTGATGCAGGGGATAGAACACTGACCCTGGAGTTAGGAATTCAAATCCAGCCTCAGACACTTAATATTACCTTGCTGTATGGCCTTGGGCAAGCCACTTAACCCTATTGACTTGCAAAAAAAACCCAACCAAACAAAAAAGTCTTTTTGGGCTGGAGAACGATTCATATTCTCCTCAGAAGATTGAATATAGGAATAAGAAAGAATGAGATGTCATGACTTAGATGAAAATCCAGCAAAGGATCCTGAGAAGATGAGTTGTCAGCTAGGTAGGCAAAGAAACAGGAGAGAGTACTGTCCCAAAAACCTAGAGAAAGAGAGTATCAGAGAGAAGATAGGGATCCTCAATGTGAATATCCATAGAGAGGTCAAGAGGGATGAAGATTGAGAAAAGGTCATTTGATTTAACAATGAAGAGTTCACTGGTGAATTTGGATAGAGTAATTTCTTTTTTAAAGATGAGATTAGAAGTCAGGATCTAGCAAGAAGAGAATGAGAAGAAAGGAAATGGTAGCACATGTTATAAATAACTTTCACCAGGATAGCTTGCGGGGCCTGGACAGATCAAGTGAAAGTTTCTGAAAATGAGTTTGTAGACAATATCACATGCTAATTGCTAACTATTCAGGAAGAATAATACTGATCAAAAAATTAAATCATTAAAATCTAAGTTACTTTAAGAGCACATGTAAATCTCATTTCCTAGGTAACTCAAATGAACTGTTAATTAAATTATTAAAAGCATTAATCACTCAGTTAATTACATTAATGAAATTTAGTATATAGTAACAATAAGATGAGTGTAGGCAGCTAGATGGTGTAGTGGAAAGACTACTGGGTCTGGAGTCAAGAAAACTCATCTTCTTGAGTTCAAACCTTAGATATTTACTAGCTGTATGATCCTGGACAAGTCACTTAACCTTATTTGCCTCAATTTCATCATCTGTAAAATGAGCTGGACATGGAAATGGCAAACTACTTCAGTATCTTTGCCAAGAAAACCCCAAATTGGGTTATAGACAATTACCCATGAGTAAACCATAACAAAGGTGAGGATTCATATTGATGATGAATCTTAAGTGATTTATAAGATGTTGGTGTATTCAACATCTGTATGTAGCTAATGAGCCTTTAAAGTCAAGTATTTTGCACCTTAGTTCCAAAGGCTGATAAAGTTCTTTTAATTTGGTGAATGGGCCCAATGCTTATATTGGAGGAAAGGTGGAACTGGTGAGAGTTGAAGAGTGAGCTTTAATCTCTCCCCTCACATCAAATTTAAACCTCTGCAAGTTTTGGACCTGCCTTAAATCTTTTGAGGTTTTTTTGTTTGTTTTTAGAGGGGTTTGGGGGGATTTCTTTGAGTTGCTTTAAGTTCTGCAATCACTTTTAGGCAGTTCTGGCTTCTAGCTTTAAGAGAAGATGGATGACACTAACCTCACTTGAGTTTGCTGAAGGTCAAGACTCTGGGAAGAAGATGACATGAGAGAAACTGAAAATCTCCGTCATGTCCCTATCCCTAGTTGGCTATAGAGATTCTGAGGAATTTCCCCTTGCATAAGAGTCATGACTTTTTTGAGTTGAGTTACCTTCCTCCCAATAGGAGGCTCCTTCATTCTGAATCATCTGGTGTATATAATCTCCTCTGTAAATTTTGTGTAATTTCTGTTTTGTTATTCAACTTGGATAAATGGATTTCTTGGCTACCTACTATGTATATTCACTGTGGAATTGGTATTTGGTAGGAAAGGAAACAAGCCCTGGATATAAAGCTTGGAGTCTTCCTTTCCCCAGTAATGAAATAACAGAAGTTAGATTGAAACTGAAAACCACATCCCCTAGACTAATATATAAGGAGCAAAAAGTTATAATTTTAGCCCTTATTAAGGAGAGCAGAATGGTGGCTTCTAACTCCCACTTCCTACTTCCCTTCCTGGCAGGAATTAAAATTTCCTTTGGAAAAGAGTAGGGTTAGAAGAGACTAAAGATGTCCATTCTGCTTTCATTTGAGCCACACAGCACAATCCCATGTTGCATGTCAGGTACAGCCCTTGTAACATTTAAATAATTAATTTTAAAATTAAATTTGGCTTAAGACTCAAAATTTGGAGTCTCTGTGTTATAGAGAAAATTAAGTGAGCAGACTTGAAAACTAGAAAGAACTGGCTTCAAATCCAGCTTATTAACTCTGTCACCCTGGGCAAGACACTTAACCTTTCAGTGCTTTAGGAAATTTTCTAATTCTATAAATTGCAGAGAAGGTGTCAATATGCTATACTTTTTCATTGTTCCCCTTTCAGTAAAAAAAAAAAAAAGTACTTCTTTTTGATTGTTAATTTGCCTAAAGACACAAGGTTTTTCTGTTTAACTAATGGCCACATAAATTGACTTCAAATAACTTTGCTGTGCTGTGATCACTAGCAAAACTATACTTGGAATATATGTATATAACTAAATACAGATCTTGAGAGAGAATCAATAGGATATTATAGTATCATGCTAACTAAAATAATTCTCTTTGGAACTGAATTTTAAGTACACTTAAGTTCTAACTTTATTATGGAATAATAATTCTATTTTAAACACTGTATCTTCAGGTATTACTGTTTACTATTACTATTATTGTTTACTATTTATTATGGAATAATAATTCTATTTTAAACATTTTCTACTGTATCCTCAGGTATTATTATTTACTATTTCAATTCTTAGTATATTTCATGTGTATGTATGTACATGATATAATATGGATACAATATGATATGATAAAATATACATTATATTTGTGCTAGTTTATAGAGATCAATAATGTTTTAAGGAGCATTTCTTAGAAATGGAAAGAGTTGAAGATTTAGAGAATTAAATTCAAATAACATTTTCAATGACTTCTGTATGGCTTTGAGCTAGATATCATTCTTTAGAAAATGAGTGGAAGAAGTAGAATATCAGGGAAAATAGAAATTATATGAGTATGTATGCTAGTATGCTAAAGACTCCTGCTTCATGTAAACTACATAGAGTTTGTGTTAGAGCTATTCACAGCCATAATTACAACTCTTCTGAATGAACTACAGTTGTGAATCAATTTCACATGTCATAATTAAATAGCAGTTTAAAAAATGAGAGGAAGGAAATGACCCCAGAGGTATCATCGGTTTGCTAGTGGTCAGTCCTAGAGATTTGACTGAAGTTTGTGTGTGTGTGTGTGTGTGTGTGTGTGTGTGTGTGTGTGTGTGTGTGTCTATGTGTCTATGTATGTGACAGAGAGAAAGTGTGTGTGTGTGTTTGAGAGAGAGAGAGAGAGAGAGTGTACCTAGCACAGTGCCTAGCATGTGTTGTTGTTGAATTTTGTTTTCAGTCATGTCTGATTCTTCATAACCCCATTTAAGGTTTTCTTGGCAAAGATACTGAAGTGGTTTGACATTTCTTTCTCTAGCTCATTTTATAGGTGAGGAAACTGAGGCAAATGGGATTAAGTGATTTACCTAAGGTCCACAAATCTAGTAACTGTCTTGAGACCAGTTTTGAACTCAAGAAGATGAATATTCTTGATTCAAGACCCATCACTTTATACATTCTGCACTTATCTGCCCCAGTAGGTCCTTAAATGTTTATTAACTAATTGACAAGTAGGTTTTTTTTACTTTAATCAGTACATTGCTTGAAGTGATTTTTCAAATGCCATATTGTTTGTGTAGAACATTTAAATAATTAGACTAAAAGGTAGTTTATATTGATCACATAATATTTGGGACTTTATTTTTCTTATTTTTCCTATAATAAGGAATTGAGATGAGAGAACAAGGATGGCAAAAGCAAAACCAAAGAAAGGAAAGATAGTTATTGAGGGATCTTTTTTTTAGATGTAAGGAATACAGAAGAATTGTTAGAAATAAGAGTACAGGAGGAGGGCAGTCTTAAAGCTATAGATTGATCTTCTTATGATCTTAAAAAGAAACTAGGCTAGAGAGAAGAGAGCTGCAATTTAATGGTTTTTTTCTTTTCATATACATATATATGTTTAGGCATGTATGTATACGTGTATGTGTATGTATATGTAAATTATATACATATATATGTAAAAGCCTATTCTATTGGATGTTTTATGTTTAGCATTAAAATTTAAAAATTAAAATACATTTTAAAATGTTTAAGGAATTTTAGCTACTTTAAAAAAATCTATGATATTTGCAAAATCTTATTTGTAATATTATGATTTAATAGTATCCTTATTCATGCAAAATAAGTTGAGATTTCAGTGAAGATAATTCAAGCCCGTTCTGTCTTTTCCTCAATTCATTCAACTGGCATTGTTTAGATATTTTAGTTAAAAAATATTTAATGTTTACTTGAATTTTTAAAAAATCTTCTCAAAATGTGTCACTTTATTTTGTATTTTAGGCCTTCTCTATGTTACATATTTTACTTAAGTTAATTTTAATTTTAATCCAGTTAATTTTACTTACTTTTAGAAATCATTCTTCTTGGAGTAATGTAAGCCAAACATAATTCATTGTCAATTTAAAAGGATATATTTTGCAACTACAAATAATTTAATGATTTTGTTTTTTCATTGCAAAAGAAAATTACTGAATTGGTCAACCTGAACAAACTGGTTCCAAAGACATATCTGTTAAAGCAGCTAAAAATAACTGGTCCTCTTTTATTAGAAAAAGATAGATAGATAAAGTGTTAAATGCTTACTATGTTTCAAGAATTATGCAAGCACTAGAATTACAAAGAAGCAAAAAGAAAGAACCTTTCCTCAAGGAGCTTTTATTCTAATGGGAAAAGACAACACACAAAAGGGAACTGGAAGGTAGAAAAGTCCAGGGAGTCAGTAGTTTTTACCCTTCTATTTTAAGCTAATTTTCAAAATTTTTATGAAAGAATTAGGGTCAGAAAGCTCTAGAGTATTTCTAATAAGGCAAAAAGTTTATTGCCCAAATATCATACATGTGTGTATGTGTATATATATATATATATGTATATATATGTAATCAATAGATACAGATATAAATATATATCAATATAATCTCTAGTCATTGTGAACTGATCTAGTGAATTGGATGCAAATGTTTTGGAATTCGATTTTTTTTAAGGAAATACAATTTAACATCAACATTTTAAAAATTAATTTATTATTAAATCTTGTTAAATTTGTTATGAAACCCCTATCAGTTTAATTCCAGGTAGTGGTATTGATATTTAGTCTTTTTTGAAAATATTTAAATTTATAGATTATAAACATACAATTTTCCCCTTTACAGAATTTTCTTCTAAATAGTTTGAACAAAGACATCTATAAACCTCTGCTAATTAACTTCTCAGCACAGACTACAGCAGCTCAAATTCAGAACATTATCATGTCAAAGCTAGACAAAAGAAGAAAGGGAGTTTTTGGTCCTCCTCTGGGCAAAAGAATGGTAATAAATCCTTTTTCCTATATGTACAATGTGTAAATTGCAATTTGTAAAAACAGTTCTCATCAGAACAAGTTTTATTTTTAAATTTTATAGTTTTTAAATTTATAAGTTTTAAGTTTATTTTTCTATGACAGCCATAGTGTTATTTGAAAAGTGACTAAGAATAACAATTTATTTGGCTCAGTATATTTATGTTCCCAAAGAGTAGAATGAGCAAGGGTTATTATGAGATATTTGCAAAGCATTTATTGCAGTGTCTGGCATATATTAGGTAGAATAGCAATACTAGTTATGCTTTTTCTTACTATTATATGCAAGGTCATGATTGCTCATTCAAAATCTACCTTGATATAAAACCACCCTAATTAGGTATCAAGAAAGCTTAACCTATATGTGATTCAGCAAATGAGATTGATTTATATAAATTCTAGATTGAATACTTTTTTAATATATTGAAAAATCTTTACTTTTGAACCATACTTAGCATATTCGTTATGGCCAACTCTGTCTAGTTTATCTGATTGGACACTTTTAGTTAATTATTGAATAGTCAATCTGATTTAGTCTTTAAAATAGAAATAAAAAAATAGGATCATCTAGTTCATATTTACTCTTAAGTGATTCAGTTAATTTCTCTGTATTGTCTTTATAGTAAAAAATCAAAATTAACCACATTTTTGATGCATTTAAAATTTAAGGTTGTATATTAAGATTTAAGTCATAATTCAGAATTAAGATGCATGCATTGAAAATCCTATAATTCTAACAAAAAAGTGTTGCTCAAGAGTAGAATTTAACTAAAATTATCTGCATAACTATCTTTACTATTTATTTGACTTTACACACTTGGGAAACCATCTTCTTATTTCTTTTTAGTGAAGCAAATAGGATTCTCTATAAATGACTGCTTGTTTATGCTCCTTATAGATTTCTTTAACTTGTCTTAAATTACAAGTTAATAAAGCCCAACTGATAAGAATGATTTAGTCTCATATTGCCAGGACACTTGTACAATACAAATTGATGTAATTGAGCCAACCTTAATTGTTAACTACTCCATGATAGGCATCTAGTTCTAGCTGTAAAGCCTCTTCATAGACATAAATGTGCTGTTTTCCATTTACAGTGTGATTTAATATTCATTTAGCAAACATCTATTCAGTGACTACATTGTGTAGATCTATGGTGCAAAGGGAAAGAAATGTTTAGATAAGCTATGGACTGTACTTTCTAGGAACTTTTAGTATGTGCTGGAAATACAGATTTGGGTATAATATCCATTGTTTCTCCCATAGTACTATGGGAGACTGAAGTTACTTAAGGGGAAAATGTACAGAGAGAGAAGAGGGGCGAAGAAAAACTTAGTAGAAAATTAACATTTAGAGTCTAAAGGGAGAAAGAAGAGCCAATGAAGGAAGTATAAAAAATGGAACCAGGAGAGTGTGGTATCTCTGAAGGCATGGGAGGAGACAGGATCCAGAAGAAGAGAAGTCAAAGCAGCCCCTGAAGTCGTATTTTAATCTTGGCCTTTCCTCTGCTGCTGCTTGTATGGAATCCTCTTATGATCCCCTACTTGTTCCTGAATCTCTCTTTATAACTTCTCTCCAATTAACTCTTTTTTTAAGTTTGTTCAAGCTAATGGAGTTAAGTGGCTTGCCCAAGGCCACACAGCTAGGTAATTATTAAGTATCTGAGGCCAGATTTGAACTCAGGTACTCCTGACTTCAAGGCCAGTGCTCTATCCACTGCGCCACCAAGCCACCCCTTCAATTACCTCTTAACAGTTATTTTGTTCCTTTTTTCAATTAAATTCCATAATTTCTCCAGGGGAGTTATGGCTAGGCCTAGTTGAAATAAGTCTGCATTTTGTGTTGATAACAAGATCTTGGTACAAGCAATGACTTTAATATAGCTGAGTAAAAGCCACTATTTGTACTGAGATCTTGAAGTCATCCTGTGACCAAATTGTTTGGTCAAACTGTTTATACAGAGGCCACAGTTTGTACAGAGGTGACCAAATTGATATGTTTCCTATCTTCTTGATTGACACTAAAAATTCATTTATGAGAAGATTCATCTTGTCAGTCAACTTCCTTGCAGTCATTAGTGTCAAAAGCTACTGGTAGATCAAGAAGGATGAGAATTCAATGAAACCCCTAAAGTCAGTAATGTTATAAGTTTAAGAAAAGTAACTGGCACATGGGAACCCAATAAATACTCCATCTCTAACATTTTATACATCTGACTATTGGTTATTTTTGAGAAAATAGTTCACTAGAGTATTTGAGATGAATGTCAAACTGCAAATGGTTGAAAATTGGGTAAAAAAAATCGTTGAAAACCATGATGGTGACAGTTGGGGGTAGAAGGGTAGAGAGAAGACTTTTTTAAGATTGAAGAGACCCAAATATATAACTCATAGGCTGATGAAAATGAGTCAGTGGAGCAGGAAAAATTAAAAATGCACAAGAGAAAAATGATAATTAAGGATCAATATTCTGGCAAAAGAGGGAAAGGATCTAACAATTGACATCAAGAAAACACAGGTGTTCCATCAACCAACACTGATGGAACCATATGTGGAGTCATCGATTCCAGCAAATGGAAAAGTTTGGATTACTATGGACAATTTCACTTATCTTGGCAGTTTCTTCTCCAGGGAGGTACATATTGACAATGAGGTTGACACTTGTACTACCAGAGCTAGCTCATATTTGGGAGACTCCAAAAGAAAGTGTGGTAGAAAAGAGGTATTACACTGACTACCAAACTGAAGGTCCACAGAGCCTTTGTGCTGACCTCATTGCTGTATGTCTGTGAAACCTGTATTATCTACCAGCACCCTGTCAGGAAACTGAATTGCTTCCATATAAATTATCTAAGGAAGTTTCTGGAGATCGCCTGGCAAGAGATACCAGTCACTGAGGTCCTTTCTCAAGCTAAATTGCCTAGCATTCCAACATTACTACAGAGAGTGCAACTATGATGGACTGGACATGTTATTAGAATGCCAGGGGTATGCTTGCTAAAAAAAAACCCCAAACTATTTTATGGAGAACCAACACAGGGCACCTGCTCACAAGGGGTTCAGAAGAAGCAATATTGGGAGACCTTGAAGGTCTCATTGAGGAACTTTATAATTGATTGTACAGCATGGACACACAGGATCGCCCAACATGGCATGTCCTCATCAGTGAGGGTGCTACACTCTATGAGGAAGGCAGAATTGAAACAGCTCGAAGGAAATGTGAGATACATAAGTTTAGAATACCCATCCCAGGTGTTCATGTGAACTATTTGTACCCAACCTGGGATAGAGCATTCCAAGGTTTGATCAACCATAGTAGGCCACACTGTAATGTATCTCAAACATAGTGATATCATTTCTTCAATAATGAAGGACCTAAACCAACCAACTGCTGTAACCTTGGGCAAGCCCTTTGGGTCTCAGTTTCTTCATCTGTAAAGTGATGGCATTGGACTAGATGGCTCTGAGGTGACTTGCAACTCGAAGTCATAGATCTTATGATCCTAAGTAACTACTTTTAACTAGCAAGACACTGTGCTAAGTTATGGAGATATCAGGACAAAAATGAAACAGTACCTATCCTCAAAGAGTTTCTATTCATTGTTAGAAGTACTTAACACATAAACAGATAAGAATAGTGCAAAGTAGAATGCAGAAAAAGCATTAACACCTGGGAAAAGCAGAGAAGGTTGCACAGCATAAATGGTAGCAGAGTTTAGGATTGAAATAAAAGGATTCTAAGAAGTACAAATAAGGCAAGAGGTTGTTTTAAGCAAAGGAGTGGAGGTTGGACAATTTGAATAGGTACAGGCAGAAAGATAGATTGTTATGTTTTAGGGAGCACCTAGAATCTGAAGAAGAGAATATGTGAAAAGGAGTAATATAAAAACAAGATTGTAGGGGTGGCTAGGTGATGTAGTGGATAAAGCACTGGCCCTGGAGTCAGGAGTACCTGGGTTCAAATCCGGTCTCAGACACTTAATAATTACCTAGCTGTGTGGCCTTGGGCAAGACACTTAACCCCATTTGCCTTGCAAAAAAACCTAAAAAAAAGATTGTAAAGGCAGATTTTAGGCAAATTGTTAATAGGTTACAGCTTTAAATGCCAGATAAAAAAAATTATATTTTGTTCCCCCACTTAATAGGGAGCCACTAAAGGTTTCTGAGCAGAGGAGTGGTATACTTCAAAACCTCAAGATTTTTCTTCACATACATCTGAACAAAAATGAGAAGAAGTATTTGTCCACAAATAGTACATTAATTTTGAAATTTGGTGTATAATCTAACATTCTCATTACAATTTTTAGGTTGTCTTTGTAGATGATGTGAACATGCCAGCTCGGGAAGTATATGGTGCTCAGCCACCAGTTGAATTACTTCGCCAATGGTTAGATCACTGGAACTGGTATGATCTTAAAGACTGTTCCATGATTAAACTAGTGGACATTCAAATCATGTGTGCTATGGGACCTCCAGGTAAGTTTTCTTTGAATTTGCAATTAAAAAAAATAAACATAGTAGACTGCAGATAATATGATTTCCCCATACTACCCTTCTCCTACATTGAACAGGTTGAAATTTCACTGATTCATTTGTATATTGGTTATATGTGATCTTTATTCCCTGCCTTTACATATATATTTGAGTTGCAAATATTTGTTTTTAATTACAACTTAACAAATATCAACCAACATTGATTTTAATATCCAGAGAAAACACAAAGGGTTTATATATGAAACTAAATTTCTATTATCTAGTTTTTAAAATCTACATTAAATTTTAGTGCAATAATTCCCTTTTGAACTTCCAGAATTCTGATCTTTTCTCTACATTTTTAATGCTTCCTTTTTTCTTTTTCATCTGTTACTATCCATCAGGTCCCCATTACTGTTCCTATCTGTGATTAAATTTAATTTTCATAGTATCATGCTTAATGTTTACTTGAAGTTCTAGACATTAGCAATATGTATATGATTGTCATTGGCACTGTTGCCATCACTGGGATCCTAGGCAAGATTGCAAAGTAAACCAAGAATATTTTTGGTAGCCTTTCTTTGTCTTTTTCCCATCATCTGGTACTCACTCTTGCATTCTTCTCAAGCACCTAGCATACTCATGCTACTTTTAAGCCTATCCAAAATTCACTGTTGTGGCTTCCCTAGAACTTGCTCCTCCTGGAGCACTTCATTCTTCACAATTACCCTTCTATTTCCTTCCCAATTAAAAAAAGTCACATTCCACAGAGCTCAGTTCACCATTTTTTTAGTTCAGTTAAGTTTTAGCCAGTATGAGTAAAGTAATTCAGAGTGAGCAATCAGTTAGATGAATGATCAACCAATAAGCATAAGCCTCACTCACCATAGGTATATTTGCAAACAGAAGCTTATTACCCCAAATATGTCTCAAATTGGTGGAATGTTTAAGTGCAAGATATTTTTGAACAGGAATACACTCCCAGCTCCATGGGCTTACTCTAAACTTCCATCCCCTTTCTATGCTATTGCATGTCCCTCTGGGGCAGAATAATGTTAGACTGGGGCTACAAGGCTCTTAAAAACCTCCAAAAGCCATATATTCTGAAGAGAGAAATTACTTCTGTCTGGTCTCTGTATGAAGAAAAAGAGGACAAAGCTAAATCTAGAAAACCTCCTCCAGACAGTTAGGCACCAATCTGTGTTTCTATAAGATAACCATACACATGACTTCCAGAAATATGTATGGTATGCTGAAAAGAGAAGTGAATTTGGAATGAGGACATAGAATACATTTGACTCTGTCACTTATTGTGACAACTTGAACAAGTAGCATAGAATCTCATCTATAAAGTGGGGCAGGAGTTGGGGAAAGCATGAGAAAGCATGAGAAAGGTCTGTTTAGGCTCTTAAGCTATGGACCTTATGAAATCTATAGATTTGATTCCTCCAGTTACATGATTTTGTTTTGTCATACTTTTCAGGATTATAACTTTAGTGTTACTCAGGATTCCACTGTACTAATAAAACATTACTATACCATTTTCTACACAAACCTGATAGTAGCAAATGTAACAAATAGTATTCATACAAAAGGTATATTAGAAAGTTATTTTGCATTTTAAAAATCCTTTACAAAAAGATTAACAAATTTTCCCAATGTGATATTATTTTTAAATATTTAAATATTTTTCAAAACAAATTTGTATCCATTACATACATAATGTATTTATTATAAGTATCTGAGGTAGATGCTAGGGGCTCATATTTTTATATTTTGTTCTTTTATAACATTTGATGAGTATAATCCAATAGGTAAGTCAAATTAGGTAACCATACAAGCTACTTGATCAAATCTCAAGTAAATTCACTTTGTGGAAAGTTTGGAGAATGAGAGTTTATGCTGAGTTTCTGGCTGTATAAATATAGACAAACTGGATTTTAGTGTTATTCACAGGGAGGTTTAAAGGATAATCTGATGCTTCTGGTCTCTACTGTAGGGATTAGTCATGTAAGTGTATCTGAAAAACAAAACCACTGAATTTGTCAGATTTGATTTCCCATGGAGATTTCAGTCTAACCTAAGACAAAGTCTTCATAACTGCAGATGCCAATTATTCTGATAAAGTGAAAACAACTTCATAGTCTAAAGTTATACAGACCCTATCAACAGCTAAAATTAATTAGATGGCTGTTTACTCTTTGCTTCAGTCTATACTGTGTAAATTTTACCCTCTGGCAAGTTTCTTCTTTGAGTAAAATCTTAAAAATTAAATGAGTATTTAGAAGCTTCATTTTATTATTAACGTTAGATTTTCTGATACTTAGGTGGTGGGAGAAATCCAGTCACTCCTCGATTCATGCGGCATTTTAATACTGTCACCATTAATGAATTTAATGATGAAGCGATGTATACAATTTTCTCTAGGATCTTAAACTGGCATTTCAACATTTGGTAAGTAGATCCTTCCCATGAAGAATTATAAAATTCATGGGATAGCCCATGAAATTAGTTTCCTGGAGTTCTAAAATGTGACATAGAATTCACTACCAAATATTATATATTATATAACCAAAAAATGTATTTTAAGTTGGGCTACCCTAGTGGTCCATAATCCTATGACCATCTCTCAAATTAACTCAGAGATAGTGGTGAAGGAGAAGGAAATTGCACTGGCTCCTAGTCTGGATACTCAGTTCTTTAAAACCAATCTTATATATTTCTGGTTTCTCTCTCTCTCTCTCTGTCTGTCTGTCTGTCTTTTTGTCTTATCTATCTTTTTTCTCATCTATTTCTATCAGTCTATCATCTATCAATAGATATTCATTTAAATGGAGAAATACTGAATCTGGATTCAGAGTACCTCTTTACAAGCCTAGATCTATTGCTTATATGAGTGAGTTTAGGAAGTCCTTTAATAGCCCTCTTTTGTGAAATCAGGAAGAACATTCAAAATCATCAATAAAATCCCTTCTAGCTAAATCCTACCATCCTCCTTCCTTTTCTCTTTCTTTTAATCAAATATATTTTCTGACTAATTTTCATCACAAGAAATTAGCTATAACTGTTATAGAAGGAAGTTTTGCATTATTGGGGAAAGCTCTGACTTCAAGATCAGGTAGAATCTGGTTTCTTATTTACAGTTATACAACTCACTACCTTAGTGACCTTGAATGAGTTATATAAAATGAAAATGATATTTGCCTTACAATTTTCTGGAATTGTCATGAATACAGAGTAAGAGTACAAATTTGAAATAGCTTTGAAAGAAACAAAATATTATCATTATTATTGTTGGCATTATTATTTTGAGAAACAAAGACTCTGAACTCCTCAGAAGTAAATGTCATCACCATCATCAAGAATCTCCATTTTTGTTTTAACAGTGCAGTATACTCATATACTACAGTGCTTTCCTTAAACTTTTCCTTTTGGTATTTAGCTACAACTTCCCACCAGACTTTGATGACTTGACTGAACAGATTGTCAATAGCACTATGGTTGTATATAAGGAAGCAATGAAGAATCTTTTGCCAACTCCAGCTAAATCACACTACCTGTTCAACCTCCGAGATTTCTCTCGTGTCATTCAGGGAGTTTGTCTGTCAAGACCTGAAACCACAGAAGACCAAAGAACAATTAAACGCCTTTGGGTACATGAGGTAAACTTTAATGTGACAGAAGCTTCTAGTCAAAGATAATTTGTGCCAAAACACTGAGAGAAAAATTCAGTTATTCCACTTCACTCATTCAACAGAGATACCTTGAGTAATAACTATTTGCAAGGCACTGTGAGGACCCAAGGATTAAATGTTTTGTTATCATGAAAATAGCACATTCAGATTGCTGACAGGTTTTCCCTTTTTTTCCTGGAATTATTTGGTGTGGGATGCATGTAAAAGATGTCTTAAAAATTACTGTTTTTCTTTTCTCTGAAATTTTCTCTGTCTTTCCAATTGATTCTTAAAATGTAAGTGTTGCTTCTGACAATCTCTGTAAATGTTTTACCTCTTTTGGTTTGACTTCTAATTAATCTTGTTCTGGAGAAGAAACAAGAGGCTTTGATTATGTTTGTCCTTCATTCTCGAAGAAGATCAAGACATCAGGGAAGTAATACCATAACATGAATTGGATTTAACTGCGTTTCCTCTAGAATCATCTGGGTCCAGTGGCCAGATATGAATCAGGGTGATTGAAGAGGCAATCAGGGTTAAGTGACTTGCCCAAGGTTACACAGCTAATGAATGTCGAACTCCCTCCTGGCTCCAAGGCTAGTGCTCTATCCAAGCTACCCTGAGAAGTGGGTTCTAATCACAATGCAAAGCAACCTACTCTTCCTTAAGGCACAGTGCTTTGCATATATCTGCTTAATGAATATTTACTATTGAACGCAGTTTTCAGATCTTATAGCTAAATAGAAAAAAGTCTTGCTCTTATGTCTCATTGTGGAATAGAGATGACTCTTGAGTCCTATGTCAGTGGAGTACAAGTCCTGGAAAATTTTCAGGGCTGGAAAGGATTCAAGTACCTGCCCTCACTGGAACTAGCTAGCTAACAAATGGAGAATCAGGCTCTCTAGCTGACCAATTTTTAACTGTGACCAAATCAGGAAAACAAACTGCTACCAGTGCATTCCCTTTCCCCTTCAATGGTAACAATGGTGGAGTAACAGAGAAAGGGTAATGGGTTCCAAGAATTGGACCATTTTTTTAGGTTGTCTCTAAATAGTAACCTAATTAGCAGTTTTCTAAATATCCTGTCTTTGTCCAAAGACCACATCAACATCTTATTAGATGAACCAAACTAAAAACAAAAAAAAATACATTTTTCTTGTGATTAAAAAAAAACAGAAGGGAAAAAAATGTTGTAACTACATGGGAGGATTTAAAGTCTAAACTTTGCTTAAAGAAACATCATTTCATGAGATACTTGTTATTTTTGTCTTAAAGTTTTTGTGATGCATCTAAACAAAAAGGTCCTCATTAAGATAATTGAAGCTTGAGCAAAAACATCTACCATTGAGGATAAGTTAAATTTTTCCATGATTTTGCCAAATCCTAGTCTAACCAAGTAAACTTTTAATTTGATATACTTGGTTACTTCAATGAAAAAAAATGGGAACAAAAAAAAGATGGCAGGAAAAAAATTATCAGAAAATATGGCTCAGGTTTGAGAAATAAGAGTGTCCAAAGGTTTGTAAATTACTCAGAAGACTCATGACTATATACCTTGAATTCTTACTTCCAGAAAAGTGTTGCAAGATTCTGGACATGGCAAGAGAAGGGGAGGAAATAAGAATTTATTAAGTGCCTACTGTGTTACTAGGCAACTGACTCTCCACATAAAATGCAAAACAATGAAATTACCTCTTAATGAAAAAGAAGTAACTGCTTGTATTGGAATTAGCTGCCCATGTTACTGTAATACCAGTAACTAATTAAAGGTCAAAATCAATGTCAAATTATGAAACATCATGAAGCAATAATCTCAGTCTGACCTCATTCAAATAAGCCATTGATGCTGAAAATTGAGAAATAGAAAAAAAGTCAAGATATTCCCCTAACACCATTTCTTATAAAAGTCTTAAACAATGTAAAATTACATATACATCAAGGGGGATAAAAAGGCATTCAGGTATGAGCGTAGGTCTTCTTGGCAAACTTTGAGAGATAGCAGAAGCCTAGGACAACACTGTTTTAGAAGACAAATTAATTTATAAAATACTAATGAAGAGGATGGTGATATATTATGAGCAATATTTCTTTTTAGAATATCAGTAGAAGAAAAAAATCCACAGAAAACTTAGAATACATTATTTCTCGAATTTACATATTACTTTGATCTTTGCAATAAATTTGCATTCATTATCTCATTTAATGCTCAATGAGCCATATTATTTCAAGAACATGCATGCAAGGAACTAGCCCAAGGACAACCAAAAAAATTGTAAAATGGGACAATTAGGTCAATTTTTATTTGATAGTCTATTTTCATTAGAATCAACAAAGGAACCACCCACCACACTTAGATCCTCCCATTCCATTCTTCTGTATGTTATTCACAGAAATAGAAGTGGCATTGGGGAAGAGTAGCTGATCTAAAGAAAGAGTGAACTAAGGAAGGCTGTAGTGGAGGTGATATAATCCTGGAAACAATGAGGAATGACTGTACAGATATTTCAAAGGGGTGAACTGATAAGCTCCAATGAGAACAAAAATAACATTTTATTGTTTTTAAATAATGTCTCAGCACATTTCCTTGGCTTATAGTAAATTTTCAGTAAATATTTTTGAATTAGTATTATCTATAAAAATTATACCATTTAAATGTAAAGTGAAAAATTAAATACACATTATATTTTAGGCTTAATTTATTTATAAATTCTTTTCCTACTAGTACATTTTAATAACTTGAATTAGTTATGATTTTGTCAAAAGTTTTCAGATTTTATTTTAGGAAATTGAGACTTTTTATGGACTCAAATACATGCAATTTTTTACTTCCCATTCAGATTCTAATTATATGAGTCCATGGCAGTTAAACCAGAACATTTAATTCATTAGTTAATACTTTGTTGATGAAAAACAATTGAGTATATTTTTGACGTTTAACATTTTTTGGTAAGGACACAGTAAGTCAGTCAGGTCATGTACTATCATCTATTAAAATTCTTCTAAAAAATAATCTCAAAAAGCACAGATCAGGTATGCCTTACCTGTTAGTGCTCAATGTGCCCAGTCCTTGTGGCATTCTTGAAGGTTTAATCACAGATTCATGAAAGAAACCAAAGGACAACAGATCAGACATGTCCTCCTGTATTTTTCTTTCTGGAAGAAAAGAGTCCAAGAAAAGAATAAGGAGGATATATATTGGTTTTCAAGTCTACTGACTTTTTCTCAATCGGGATCTTTTTTTTGACCTCTCCACAGCTTTTTGACACTGTTGATCACCTTCTTAGTCTAATATTCCTTCTCAGTCTCCTTTCTTCATTCACTAATAGTTATTGTCCCCCAAAAGGCTCTGTACAAGGCCTGCCTTTTAGTTCTATCCTATCTCACTTGGGGATCTCATCACTCTTGTAGGTTTAGTTCCCTAGAATACTCAATACCCATGTATTTTCCCTAACTCCCCTAAAACTCCCCATTCTATTCTCCCATTTTTCTGAATGCCTTTTCATTCTTTATTCCTTCTCTTTTTCTTTCCTTCCTCCCCTCTCCCAATAAAAATTTCCCTGCTCTTTGGTTCATTCTAACATGAATGAAATAACACATCTAATCATCTAGCAAGGCCACGACCAAATGAGATTAAAAGACATTCTTAACTGCTTGCTAGGTACAGAGCATTGTGCTAATGCTGGGAGAAGAGAGGAAAAAGATTGAGTTACGAGTCCTGCTAGCAAGACATTTTCATTCTAAGATGACAACCACTTATTGCACATTAATTCCCCTTATTGTAAACCCTGTAAATCCCTTCAGGTCAAGGACTGTTTGCTTTTTGTTTTTGTAAAATTTGTACCTAGTAGAGTTTCCTGCACATGAAAAATGCTTAATCATTGTGTGCAGGATTAAATAAGGTGTTTGGAATAAATGAATTTCCCACAATTCCTTGCCTTTTTTAAATAGAACACACTGAATAATTTATCTTTTTTAGCTATTATTTCTGTCTTGGCTACTGTGATTTAGGATCAGTAAATAAGAGATCAAAGACTTGTAGACCACTCATGACTTATAGAAGCCTCGTGCATCTACAGTAGTAATCCCTTTATTCAAAAAGAGAATTAGAAGGTATTGATCATAATCTTTTCTAGTAACATTTGAAGAAATGAAATTAATAATATCTTAACATAATAAATGTAGAAACAGCAGTCATTTCAGTTTAGCTATGAGAAGTCAGTTCATCAGTTGATAAAAGTAAAGGACAAAATACCAAATTAGGGGAAGGGAGGAAAGTTAAAGATGAAAATAATACTGTGGTATTATAGCAACTCCAACCTGACCTGTTAGCTATCAATCCATAAAAATGTTGAGCTGAAAAAAGAAAAGGGAGATAAAGTGAATCTGTGGATCTGCTGATCACACTTTCTTAGAAGAGTTTCATCAATCTAAATCCTAATAATAAAGAGGCTGAAAGAACCTCAGACAGCAAATTTTAATCTTCTTGCCATGCAGAGACTTGGCAGCCAAGAAAAACACCAGTAAAGAATACAAGCATATTTGTAAAACACTGTGGACAAATATGACAGAAGTTGAACAGTGTCATGCAGAGATGGATGGCTTCCATTAGACATGAATATATACATAAATGTAAAATCATTCTCTGCATATTTCTATTTATCAGTTCTTTCTCTGGATGCAGAAAAATTACTTTCATAAGTTCTTTATGATTAATTTGAGTATTGATAATACTTAAAATGACTTAGGTGTGTTCTTTTAACAATATTAGTATTACTAAATGCAATATTCCCTTGGTTATTTAATTTTCTTCTTCATTATATCATACAAGTTTGTCCATGTTTTGGGGCAGCTAGGTGGTGCAGTGGATAGAGCACTGAACTTGAAGTCAGGAGAACAGGAATTTGAATCTCTTTAGATACTTGTTACTAACTAGCTGTGTGATCCTGGGCAAGTCACTTGACCCTGATTGCCTCACATCCAGGGCCATCTCCAGTCATCCTGATTTATATCTGACCACTGGACTCAGATGGCTCTGGAGGAGAAAGTGAGGCTGGTGGCTTAGCACAGCATTCCCCCTCACTCAAATCTAATTCACTTGCTTGTCATGGTATCACCTCACTGATGTCATTGTCTTCTTTGAGGTTGAAGGACAAAACATTATTATTGAAATCATCAAGCTTATCATTTCTTATAGCACAGTAATATTCCCTCATAAAATTAATTTTAAAGCTATCTTAAAGAAGGAAAGATTCTAAAAGGATGGAAAAAATCACAAATGGTGCTTCCACCAAAAAAAGTGATTGATGTTACCAATATTTTTACTAATTCATATTTCTACTTTCTCATCTCTAAAAATATAAAATTAGTTTATACATGCATCGGTGCAGTTCTTCAAATATTTCTGTTTGTAGATGCTTCACTTCTATTAATTGCATGAATCTTGGAACTCCACAAAGATTCCTCAATTAAATACTCAGGGTTGCAAAGGAGACTGGTCAAACCAACCATACTAGAAAAACAAAGCACTGAAATTAATTTTGGCTAGATTATGAGAATCCCCAGATGACACTATCCCATTGAGTTTATATGTTGGAGGACAGAAGAAGAGGAGAAGGGAGGGGACAAATGTATTGTTTGGAGAGATGCCTGGTGCAAGCCCTTCCTCAAACATATTGTGTGTGTGACCTGAGCAAGTTCCATAGCTGTTTAGTGCTCAACTCCCCAAGACTATGAATTATAGAATAGTAGGGACAGTTTCCTTACCTGGAATTTCTTAAAACCAATGAAATCACAATGAATAGAAGAAATTAGATGTCTCAGTGGATAGAATGCTAGATGAAGAGTCAGATACTTATTAGCTGTGTAACCCTGGTCAGGTCACTTAACCTCTCTCAGACACAATTTCCTCATCTGTTGAAAGGCTAATAATACCCTGCTCAGAGAATTATTGTAAGGATCTGCTAAAATAACATGTAATATGCTCTGCTAACCTTAAAGCATTAAATAGATGCTTGCAATTATGAAATAAAGATAGAGGAGAAAGAGGTAGCATGACTAGTATTTACTAGTGTTAGACTGGTAGAATACTGGATTTGAAGTCAGAAAGACCTAAATTCACACTTGATTGGACAAATCTCTTTACCTCTACATACCTCAGGTAGCCCCTGGGATTGATGTTTCAAGTCACAGTTGATTATGATCTTCCCTTTGGGAAGAGTCTTCTTAATACAAGAAGATCCCTGTAGTGACTAAGACAGTTTCATGCTTTCATGGGTTGGGGTAGGTGAGTGTGGGGAGGATCTATTATTGTTACAGTTTTTATTCTTAAGTCTCTATTCCTTAAATCTCTCCCCATTCAAGGCTATCCTACACACTGCTGCCAAAATAATTGTTCTTAAGCATAGAACTGACCATATGACTTCTCACAATCATTTTGAATGACCTATTGCCTCTAGAATCAAAATTTCCTCTGTTTTTTAAAAGTGTACATGATGGAATAAAGCACTGACCCTGGAATCAGGAGGACCTGAGTTCAAATCTAGCCTTAGACCTCTTAACACTTACTAGCTATGTGACCCTGGGCAAGTCACTTAACCTCAGTTACCTCAAAAAGCTAAATACACACACACACACACACACACACACACACACAAACATATATATATATATATGTATGTATGTATGCATGTATATTTGAGAGAGAGAGAGAGAGCCAATCTTATTGGATAGTAGTATTTCTCCCATAATTTGTGATCTAGTCAGGCTGACTTTCATAGGCTTTTCCTTAATTACAGAACTCTACTCCCCATCTCCCTACTGTCACCTTTACCTGGAATGCACAAGCTTCTTATTTCTTGCCTCATAAAGTCCTCTTTTCCTTAAGATGCTTACAGCTCAGAGACCATCTTAAAGCCACATAAAGTCTTTCTTTATCCCTGCACTAGCTAGTGATTTTCCTCCCAAATGACCTTGCTTTAACTACTTTGATATATTTGTATTTATTCTGGAAAACTCAATCAATAAACTGTAATAGAACCAGATCATACCAACAAACTAAACCACTGCCCACAATTGCATGAATATAATATTGATCTATAAAAAATTTAAAAATTAAAATTTCATTTATATGTCACCAAGTACCTATAATCCTCAAAATATATAGAATAAAAATCCTTTAAAATAGCAAGAAAAATCAAAATAATATAGGAACAGAATGAGATGCATTCCTGTTGTCATTTTTGCTACTTTAGTTATTCTAATGTTGCTTTTAGGGAACCTGTAGGGATCTATAATAGTCCATAAAAATATTAAATATTTTTAAAGCAAAATAAAGATTTGTCCCAAGATTCTTTCTGAACTTCTTTGAACTAGATGAAAATGAGATAACAAAACAGATGAAGACCAAAAAAACCTATACTCTTTTCCTCATCATACACACAGACACACAGACATACACATACTCACACCCTACTAGAGATAGCCTAAAAATAACCTGCTTCTAGATTATGATGATCCATTTAGTGGATACTCATATCTAAGTGAATTTTAGCTCCTTGGGACTATAGTATTGTTCTTTGCAGTCTTCATCATTGCTTTACTCTCAGCATCTGTTATTTGATGCTCTTATCAATTTTAATTTTTATTTATGGTGCTATGATCTTGTCTTTAGGTTAACCTTATTAAAATACCAATAAAATAAAACAACAATATTTCATACCAAATATTTTCTTTTTTATTATTTAGGTACTGAGAGTATATTATGATCGTCTACTGGATAATTCAGATAGAGCTTGGCTTGTGGGTTATATTGAGGAAATGATAGAAGCTAACATGGAAGAAAATTTTCATGATCTTTTTGAAGCTTTGGATTTTGATGGTGATGGAGTGGTGGAAGAAGATGACTTACGCAGTTTAATGTTTTGTGATTTCCATGATCCCAGAAGGGAAGACACTACCTATAGGGAAATCAGTGATGTGGACAGTCTGCGAGTTGTGGTTGAAGGTCATCTTTTTGAATATAATAATATGACTAAAAAAACCATGCAGCTTGTATTATTCAGGTTTGCCATAGAACACATAAGCAGAATTTCTAGGATCCTTAAGCAACCTCGAAGTCACGCTCTTCTTGTTGGTGTTGGAGGCAGTGGTAGACAGTCAGTCACCCGGTTAGCTGCCCATATGGCAGATTATACAGTTTTCCAAGTTGAAATATCCAAAAACTATGGTACTTATGAGTGGCATGAAGATTTAAAACTCATTCTAAGGAAATCATCTGAAGGAGAGATGCAGGGTGTTTTCTTATTTACAGATACACAAATTAAAAGAGAATCATTTCTTGAAGATATTAATAATTTGCTAAATGCAGGGGAAGTTCCAAATCTTTTTGCAGTAGATGAAAAGCAAGAAATATGTGAAAAAATGCGTCAGATAGATCGCCAGAGGGATAGAACAAAACAAACAGATGGTAGTCCCATAGCTCTTTTTAACATGTTCATTGATCGCTGTCGAGATCAACTCCATGTGGTCTTGGCCATGAGTCCAATTGGAGATGCATTCCGTAATCGTCTTCGAAAATTTCCAGCTCTTGTTAATTGCTGCACCATCGACTGGTTTCAGGTATTATTTTATAAATTTTAAATTTGCGTGTTCAGTTATAGGAATTCAAGACTTCATTTTATTATTTTTTTTCCTATCACCTAAAAGCCATTTTAGCAAAATGTCTTGGTTAGGTAGTTAAGAGTAAAATAATGTTTTCTCAAATTCTCATCTGAGAAATCAAGATAATAAGGAAATTGTCTTCAAATTTCTTTTTAATCATAAAATTGACCATATTAATGAAAATTTCAATGAGTATAAATATGCAAAAACAATTACCTTAATTCTCTTTTCTATCTCAGTTATGTAATTTTCCAGGGCAGCAAAATGAAGAAAATTTTCCATCTGCCTCATCCTTTTTATTTCCCCGAACATTATAACTGTGAACAACAGTCTCTCACTGTGTACCTAATCTATCAAGTCACCCTATTTCTAAAAGTATTACTTCCTGGTAGAAACTAAGATTCAGTTTCATTTCTTTTTGTCCAGTCCCCCTTTTACTTCTCCCACTAGGAATTTTCCCAAATATAAAGGTTCAATTAATTTCATCAAGTGTTTTCACCTATATAGTAAACTCATATGGATACAGACTTTCCATAAAAAGAATATTGCAGGAGGCTAGGTGGTGCAGTGGATAGAGTACTGGCCTTGGAGTCAGGAGGACCTGAGTTCAAATTCAACCTCAGACACTTAATAATTACCTAGCCATATGGCCTTGGGCAAACCACTTAACCCCATTGCCTTGAAAAATTAAAAAAAAAAAAAGAATATTGCTGGGGCAACTAGGTGGTGCAGTGGATAGAGCACCGGCCCTGGAGTCAGAAGGACCTGAGTTTAAATCCGGCCTCAGACAAATTACGTAGATGTGTGATCTTGAGCAACTCACTTAACTGCATTGCCTTGCCAAAAAAAAAAAAATATTGCTACATAGAGAAAAAAAAACGAGTAATAATAATTCCACTAATACAAGTAAGCTTGCATCAAAATATCTGTCAAAATAGAGATATGTTTATCCATAAAATATTACTAATTTTATTGATAAGAGTTTTATTTAGATTTTTAGTAAAAGAAATTTCATAACTATATTCAGAAATTCAAATGTTATTAATGCTAATAAAATTAAATATTGTTCTATGGGAGAAAAATATTAAGAATTTTGTTAAGATTTTTCTTAAATTAGATAAAGTTATTGTTATTTAGTTGTTTCAGTCATATCTGACTGTTTGTTACCTCATTTGAACTTTTTGAGGCAAAAATACTGAAGTGGTTTGCCATTTCCTTCTCTTGTTCATTTTATAGATGAGGAACTGAGGCAAACAGAATTAAGTGCCTTGCTCAGGGTCACATAGCTTGTTAGTGTCTAAGGCCAGGAAAATAATTCTTCCTGACTTCAGGCCCAGTTCTCTATCCCCTATGCCTCCTGGTTGTCCCGATTTGATTGATAAAAGTTTTTAGTAAGATTTTCACTAATATACATACATATATATATAGATTATATTCAAGAATGCAAGTATTACTAATATTAGTAAAATTTCATTTTGTTATATGAACTAAAAATATTGAGAATTTTTTTAAATTTTTGTCAAATTAGATGAAGTACTAAAATTTTTATCTTAAAATTAGACATGGCCTGAAGATGCATTGCAAGCAGTAGCCTCACGCTTCTTACAAGATATTGAAATGTCAGAAGACATACGAAATGGCTGTATTGATATGTGTAAAAGCTTCCATACTTCCACTATTGAGTTATCTGAATCCTTCCATACTGAACTTCAAAGGCACAACTATGTGACTCCTACTTCTTATCTTGAATTAATCTCTACATTCAAAATCTTATTGGAAAAGAAAAGGAAGTAAGAATAATATTTCACTTTGTTAAATAATCTAAACTATATATAATGCATATGTATATAGTTGTAAATATAAATTTATTGTAAATAACTTTAGCTCATAGATTAGATTATAATATGATGTTCTCCATGAGACTTCCATCATGCTGCTTTGATTTAAAATTCTATAAGTTGCTGGGTGAGTTAAATGAAATTTTCAATAAATTTCATAATTGTTTATTTTGAAATAAAGATGAATAATATATTTAGAAGTGAGGCAGAGGGTGAACTAAAAGGGCAGGACATTGTGATCAGTGAGTAGCTTTTGAGAATTCAAGATCTTGGACATTGTCTATTTTGAGAAGATGGTAAGATTTTAAGTATGACCAACTCTTTAGGTGAGTTTAAGTCAGAGACAGTGAATATCTGCAAGCTGCATAAGGCTTGTGAAATTTGATTTGGTGCTACCATAGCAACCGCAGGTGGGACTCAAAATTCAATAAATCTAGGAGTTTTTTTGGGGGGGAGCTAGTTAAATGTTTGATCAAATATAGCAGGAGAATGATGTTATAAAAATACTAGTGAACCTCAGCAAAAAAAAAGCCCCCCTCACCTACTTTAAGTTCAATAATAAGCAGTACTGAATAGTGAGAGGTCAAAGAGATAAACATGTTAGAGATAATGTTGTGAATCAAGGGTAAAAGACAATGCTTTATTAAACTGATCAAAGCCTTCAAGAGTAGGAAGTTAAGGTGGATGTCATCCTGAAGAGAACTTGTAAGAGGTTTAGAAGGAACAAACCAAAAAGAGAGATGGAAGACTTGAAGATAAGGTCATGAAAAATGATTTCCTCTTTTGAAAAATACTTATGTAAATGTTGATAAAAAAAACCTCAAAGATTGACCATTATATGTTGCCTTGAAAAAAACAATTGTTAGGAGAGTATAGCCATTGGTATATGGATTCTTCCTCAGTCACATTAGGTAGGTGAACCTTGTCAAGTCATTTATCTCTCTTGGCCTTAGTTTCTGCATATGTACAAAGAGCATAGAAGACTTAATGGCCAGCTCTAAACATATGATTCTATGACCTTACAAAAGACTGAAAAACTGAAATAATATTTTATTAACATAAATTGAAAACTGGGGGTGATGAATGACATTTGCAGAAAGCTTGCATTATAACTGATCTTATTTTCTTCTGGTTGCTTTCAGTCAGGTTATGAAAATGAAAAGGAGGTATGAAGTAGGATTAGAAAAATTGGACTCTGCTGCATCACAAGTAGCTGCAATGCAGTATGAATTGGAGGCTCTGCAACCTCAGTTGAAAGTGGCTAGCAAGGAAGTTGATGAGATAATGTTAATCATCCAGAAAGAATCCATAGAAGTTGCCAAAACTGAAAAAATAGTGAAAGCTGATGAAGCTGTAGCAAATGAACAAGCTATGGCTGCAAAAGCCATCAAGGATGAATGTGATGCTGATCTAGCAGAAGCCTTGCCAATTTTGGAATCAGCTTTATCTGCTCTTGATACTCTTACAGCCCAGGTAAAGCTAAATGATGTATAATATAAAAATATATGAATTTGTCTTTGTGAAAACTAACCTTAATACCCAGATAAAATAATTTAACAATTTTTCCAAGCATCATAATGTAAAAATTGAACTAGGAAAAAACAGAAATTAGTCTCCTAATGGCTGAATTTGAATGAGTAAATTAACAGAAGATGATAAAGAGTACCAAACCAAGCCACAGCCCTGAACCCTTTGTACTGCTTTACTTTTCTCTCCTGGCTTGTGTGATTGAAGGGACTAGGTCAGATTATAGAGGAAAACTGGATCCTGAGAAAATGACAAATCTGCAAATATTTTTTTGCAAAGCAGTGGGATTAAGTGACTTAACTAAGGTCACACAGCTAGGTAATTATTAATTGTCTGAGGTTGGATTTGAACTCAGGTCCTCCTGATTCCAGGCCAGTGCTCTATCCACTGTACCACCTAGCTGCCCCAAAATATTATTCTTTATAAGTTATCCTGTCTTGTGGAAAGATGAAAATTTCACTATTACACCCAATCCTGATGGACCTATTCAATGATGGTAAAAAGGGTCAGAGTCAGAGAAATAGAAAAAAATCTAGGCAGAGTTGCTAGAAGTCTCATCCTTACCCTTTTCCAGCTCTCAAATTCCAAATTCTGTCTTCATGGTCTTGAGTGGAAGAAAGAAATTTCAGGTCTGTGGCTTGCATTAGAATGAGGTGTTTCTGTACTCATCATCTCCTGTTAATTTATGCATTCCAATCAAGTAAATGTCCTTCAATTGGGGAATGGCTTAGCAAACTGTGGTATATGTATGTCATGGAACACTATTGTTCTATTAGAAACCAGGAGGGATGGGATTTCAGGGAAACCTGGAGGGATTTGCATGAACTGATGCTGAGTGAGCAACAATTGGGAACAATTTTTGGCTGTCTTCAAAGGAGAGTACCATCTATATCCAGATAAGGAGCTGTGGAATTTGAACAAAGTACAAGGACTATTCCCTTTAATTTAGAAAAAAACAGATATCTTATTGTTTGATCTTGTTACCACTTAGACTTCTCTTCTCCTCTTTAAGGATATGATTTCTCTCTCAATCACACCCAATTTGGATCAAGGTACAACATGGAAACAAAGTAAAGACTAAGAGTGCTTTCCATGGCGGGGGGAAGCAAGATTGGGGGGAAAATTGTAAAACTCAAATAATATCTTTAATAAAAATAAATTAAAAAAATAATTTATGCATTTCAAATTCAGCCATTAGGTGACTAATTTCTGTTTCTTCCTAGTTCAATTTTACATTTACACTTGTTAATCTTTTTATGGTTTCAATTCTTTCCTTACTATTTTTGTCTGATTCTTTCCCTTTGATAACCATTTCATCCTTCTCCTGTGTCCCTAAATTGTCTTCTTTAATCTTGAATACTAATTATGATACCTAATATTCATTGATCTCACAAGAATCTGGTTTGTTATTAAAATAGTAACAAATTCTTAATATAAATATTATCCTATCAGTTTATATTTTTATGTGCCTTATAACTTGCAAAAATTTTCAAATAGATTTTCATAAATTCATTGATTTAAAAGCCAGTATCTGTAAAGAAGAGGTGCAGCAGATGAATTAAGTAGGAATTTGCAACAGGTCTTAAAACTCATGGATATTGGGGTGGCTAGGTGGCGCAGTGGATAAAGCACCGGCCCTAGAATCTGGAGTACCTGGGTTCAAATCCAGTCTCAGACACTTAATAATTACCTAGCTGTGTGGCCTTGGGCAAGCCACTTAACCCCATTTACCTTGAAAAAAAACAAAACTGAACTAAACTAAAACTCATGAATATCCCTACCTGTGCAATACTCTATCCTAGTAGCCAGGACAAAGATTTTTATTTGTAGACTAACACTTTGAATTAGAAATTGATTCCACTAACCTCACTTTAATTACTGGTTTAATACATTTGTCAAAACCTTGGAGAAATCCATTTGTAGGGTAGATGGATAAGGAAAGATGAGATTTAAAATTAGATAAGAAATTTTTGTTTTAGATTATGGGGGAAGAAGAACAATTTATATTTTTACATAATCTAAAGAACAAGTTATGGATAGTTTTTAATCAGACTATTTCTTCAATAGTAATTGGAATATTTTTATTTAAAGGATATTACAGTGGTAAAATCTATGAAGAGTCCACCTGCTGGTGTCAAGATTGTTATGGAAGCTATATGTATCTTGAAAGGGATTAAAGCAGATAAAATTCCTGATCCATCAGGCTCAGGAAAAAAAATTGAGGACTTCTGGGGTCCAGCTAAAAGACTCCTTGGCGACATTAGATTTCTGCAGTCACTTCATGAATATGATAAGGACAATATACCTCCAGCATATATGAATATCATTAGGAAAAATTATTTGCCAAATCCTGACTTTGTTCCAGAAAAGATTAGAAATGCTTCCACAGCAGCAGAAGGTCTATGCAAATGGGTTATAGCAATGGATTCTTATGATAAGTAAGTCCTAGTATGAAAACTTACTGTCATATGTTGTTTCTAGGACTTTTTCTGTCAGATTGATTAAGATGCTAAAAATTGTAAATATTTTAAGGCTCATGGTAGAGAGTCTTCTGTGCATAATATTTCATGATCTTAAATTTTTAAATAGAGAACAAATTTATGCATATAAAGCATAAATAGTGCAACACATGCAGAAGATGTGTAAAAAATATTTTGGTCACTGTGGTAAAACACATCAGCAAATTACAGCAAGAACTCTCAAAGTCATCTCTCCAAAAAAGCAAAAATAAAAACTTTATTATCGAAAGATAGGCCTTCCTCAGAAAATCCATATTGAATTTCTTTTTTCTCTTTGAGGGTTCAGATATTTCTGAGTCTTTAATTTTCCTTACACTAATCCCTTATAGAGAACTTCTTATTTCCTTCTTATTTTTATTTCAATATTAACCAGTTTCCTTGGCCATCTACATAGACTGTTGGACCTGTTATACATGATAATTTGAAGCCTCATATCTGTGCTTATTATGTTCTCAAGATAATTCCATATAAAAGTTATTTCTTTTAACCACTGCTGTGCTCAGGTTCCTTCCTTTAAAAATTGCATAATAGGTGAGGGTGAGATGTATGATAACTTGATAGCTTGCTTCATGATAATACTAAAAATTCTTGGAATAACCCATGATTTACCCAACCGTAATGAATTTGAGGGTTGAATCTAATAATGGAGCTGCTTTTTACTGTTTCTCCTTTATCCCTGCCTCCCTAGCCAACTCATCTGGAAAATTAGAGAGTTGGACTAGATTGCCTCTCTCTAAAATTCCTTCCAGCTTAAAGAAAAAAGAATCCCATGATCCTATGAACATCTGTGAAAATTATTTTGACAATAAGATAAAATTTCACATTCTATTAGGTAAAGTAGCTTTCCTAACTCACTATGCACACAAAATTGTGTTAAAATAGTGTTGAGACATTGGGCATAGTCCAGCCCACTATCTCACCCTGTCTCTCATTTGATTGACAGCCTGTATTTGTGAGATGGTAAACTGAGGCTAAGGATGTAGTCCATGAACATAGAAGAGAAAATGTAAGTAAGTGGGTAAGGCCATGACATTGACCTTAGCAGCACTATTCCTTCCTTGATTAACTGATATAATTATCCACAGACATGGTAACAATCCACATTGAATATTAAGCATTCTTCCATTCTTATTTTGTATGCTAACATATGAAAAACATTAAATTAAATGCTTTGATATGTCAATTGTAGAAGTCAATTTGGCATTTTGTTTTGAAGAATGAGAACCAGTAAATTTGAAAATTCATCCCCATGTTTAGCTTCCATTTTAGAAGTCTTTAATACTTTCCAAATAGTTTATAATTGGTGCCTTCATTTCATAAAATTTTCATTGATGCCTGATGTTATATATTAGAAAAAACAATTTTTACCAACAGTTTTTGTTAGTACTAAGAAAAATAGAAATGCATATCTAAGTATAAAGTACACTATAAAATGTTAGACACATATTCTAATTATTTGTGATGCTTTTTTGTAGAGTGGCAAAAGTTGTAGCCCCCAAAAAGATCAAACTGAACCAGGCTGAAGGTGAACTTAAAATTGCTATGGATGGTCTTAGAAAGAAGCAGGCAGCCCTTAAAGAGGTTCAGGATAAATTGGCTGGACTTCAAAATACACTTGAATTAAACAAACAAAAAAAGGCTGACTTAGAAAACCAGGTATGTAACAGTTATGGACAAAAAAAAAAAAAGAATGATTTTCAATTGTTTAATCATTGTACATTGTCCCAGATGTAAGCCTTTCTCTGCCTACTCCCTCACCCATATTGCCTTGTATAAGGCCTAAGTGTGGCCTAATACAGAGTTTGGAAAAAAAGGATTGACTTTATTCAGCCAATATGGCAATTTATATATTGATTCTTTTGGTCAAACTATAAATTTTGGGGAAATTCTCCATCTTCTGAATGTATAAATTCTGTTAATAATGTATAACACTAGTTTATATTGATGTCTTCATAAAAAATTATCTGCCAAATTCTGATTATATTCCAGAAAGAAAAATCAAAACATTACCACAGGATCTGGGTAAATAGGTCATCAAAAACAAATTATACCAAGAAATACTTATCCACTACCTGCATGTAAGACATTGAAAGGAAAAGGGAATGCTATCAAAAAAAGTCTTAGATTGTCTTTTTTCCATAAGGAACTAAGAATTCACTTGGAAAAATCTAGATAAATATGAAAAGACAACAAACTGTATGGTAGTAAATGATAATAAGGGTTAATGAATGCTCTACATATAGCATCTCATGGAACTACCCCTACTTTTCAGGACAAATTCCATGTAGACTAATGGAACAGCTTCTACAAGTTCAATTTCTCTGTGTAACTACATACATTCCTGTGACTTTAATAACCTATAATCTCCCAATATTGTATTATACTTAAGTGGTTAGCCAAAGGATACAATTATCTGAAATGACATAATTTTAAAAAAAGCTAATAACCAAGCATCTTTCCCATAAAAATAGGATTTGGTTTCCCAAAAATAGACCCAACTCTTGACAGAGATATTGGATACCTATAAAGGAACATAGCTAGGAAATAATATGTCTGAGACCTATTTGAGGAAAACCAAATCATGTCTGCCATGCTACAGGACTACTAATGTCCTTGAGCACTTCCAAGACAAGACCACTTGTCTCAGCGTGTCTGTTATATGATCTTCCATCGGTCATGCCTAGACATTGTTTGGCCATAGATTCCACTTCTGGCTTTCTTATGTCTTCAGAGACTGCCCTCATCTTCCTTACAATTTGCCTCTGATGGTCCTCCATTACAGGGTCAATGGAGTAGATAGAAGTCATTGGAGAGAGATAGCTTGGGAAAGCTTTACAGAATAGGTAGAATTTAAACTATGCCATAAGGAAGGATGGGTAGGATTTGAATATATGGAAGGAAAAGGCAGCTTTTCTATTGGAGGAAAGAGAAAAAAATCCAGGATGAGAAGAGATCAGTGTCATGTTTTGGAGATAGTTAAAATGGGTAAATTGATTAAATAAGCAGATTAAGAGAGGGGGTATGGAAAGATAACCTGGGAGGGGTGGCTAGGTGGCGCAGTGGATAAAGCACCACCCTGGAATCAGGAGTACCTGGGTTCAAATCCAGTCTCAGACACTTAATAATTACTTAGCTGTGTGGCCTTGGGCAAACTGCTTAACCCCATTTGCCTTGCAAAAACCTAAAAAAAAAATGAGAGAAGAGAAAGTGAAAATCCTCAGCTATCAAGGCGGCTAGGTGGCACAATGGATAAAGCACCCACCCTGGAGTCAGGAGTACCTGGCTTCAAATATGGTCTCAGACACTTGATAATTACCTAGCTGTGTGGCCTTGGGCAAGCCACTTAACCCATTGCCTTGCAAAAAGCAAAAAAAAAAAAAAAAAAAAAAGATAACCTGGGACTAGGTTATGGATATCCTCATATACCAGGCTAAAGTGATGATTTGAAAATATAGCTGAGGAATTAAATACTATTATTTGTGGTAATTCACTTTTAATTTCTTCAGAGCCTTCAGATCTTGTTGTGGTTGGGGGTTTGGGGTGGGAACTTCTTGAAAGTAAAATCCCTTGGTTGACTAGAAAAACTGACACCATTGTCATTGATATTTGTATTTAATTACTTAGGATATTTCAAGATATTGGTGGAAGGTGGAGATGAGGGTCTGGGAATGTTAGCTGGGACCCTATGCTACTCCTTAAGTCCTGAAGATATAGCTTGCTAAACTGTTTATTTATATCCTGAGGGGGACCTAGCTGCCTCTGGCAGCAGATGCTCTTTCTCAGTCCTGGGTTTGTCACAGGGGGCCAAATGGTGTCTCTTGAAAGCTCCCATGTTTTCAGACTACCAGTGATGCTCTCTGCATTTTCCAAGATCTTTTTTTCCCATCAATGGAGGCAGAGAACAAGTGAACACATATTCAGTTGACTCAAGGCAAGTTCTCCTAGTCTATAAATGTGCTTTTTTAGGTTGTTGCAGTGGAGAGGCCTTGTAATTTTCTGTAGGATCCAGGAGCCATCATCCAAATGATGTGCCAATTATGTTAACTCCAAGCAAACTGAAACAATGTCACCTAATGGAAAAGTGCATTGGAATGGGAATAAGGATACCTGACTTCCACCTCTAGTCCCATCACTAATTGGAATTTCTGTGAACAATTATAATCACTCCCTAATAAAAAGCATAGGTGTACAAAGATGCTAAAATTATAGAATGATAAATTTGTGCTTGTGAGGATTTCTTTATGGTGAAAATGTCTCTGCTTTTATGAATACTAGATATATAGCTTGCCCTGATTTGTATCATAAAGGATGACTAACTCTTAGTAGCTCAGCAAGCAGCCCTAGAAACCAGCTATGGTAGGGTGCTTTTCTGTTCCCCTTTCAAAATACAGTTGAAAGATGATATATGACACTACATCTGTCACATAGATGTGTTTTTGTAGTGCAAGTTTTCTGTCTAGAACATTTTAACTTAATGAACATGGTTTAGGAAACATTGCTTTAAGTTTTAAGAATATTACTATCTTTCAGTTTGGGGATTTTTGAAGGAAGGTATATTGTCAGCCCTTAATTTTGACTCTTTTGTTGTAATAAATACTTTTTTAACATGAAATTCTTTTTTCTTCCACAAAAATAATTTTGTTAAATTCCCTAGCATAAATACTTCAAAATAAATATCTTTCTATAATATTATCATTTTGTGGTTTGAAAAAGAATTCACTGAACTCATTTGGGTGGATCAGCATATCATCTTGATATATAGTCTGTTTTTTCTAATTGATTAAAGTGAAATTTAATGTGTTTTCCTAAAAAATAGGTGTTTTCTGATAAGTTATTTCCAGTAAGTATCAAAATTATGATTGATTTGCTTCAGGTTAATCATCAATAGCAAAATAAATCAATTGAATCTACTACCTTCAAAATGTTTGAAAATTAGGGGCGGCTAGGTGGCGCAGTGGATAAAGCACTGGCCCTGGAGTCAGGAGTACCTGGGTTCAAATCTGGTCTCAGACACTTAATAATTACCTAGCCGTGTGGCCTTGGGCAAGCCACTTAACCCCATTGGCTTGCAAAAAAAACCCCTAAAAAATGTTTGAAAATTGATGTTTTGAAAATGAACATAAGGTTAAGAAGGACAATGCTGGTATTACTGTGTAAAATTTGAGATTTACTTAAATAAAAACCAAATATATTATACTGGCAAATTCATGCCTTAAGTATTAACCTTTTCCTGATAAGCTTATGTTTGTTGATTATTGTAAACTCCAGTAATATTAAAGTATATTAAAATGAGCCTATAAGCTTTTGCAAATTTGAGAACCTCTGTGTAAAAAAAGGACTTGTGTATAACTTAGTTGAAATTCTATTTCTTTTTTTATTATAAGAAAAAGAAAATATATGTTTCCATTTTAAGAAAGCCCATATAATAAATCTTACACATTGTGTTCAAATTTATCCATCTTTTCTTGCTTTGTATGCTTTCTTTTGTTCTCTGCTGTGCACTTTTTATTTTTTCCGTTTCCCCCCCAGAAGGCTTCAATTAAACAAGAATACACACATATTTACATGCATATATACTACACACATATAAATATATACATTTTTCATTCATATACACATACATAGTCATAGATATCTATATTCACATGCATATAAACCCATATATATTCATGACAAATATTTAAGACCATACCATGTACATTTCCATTTATCCTTTCTTTGAAGGTGGATAGCATCTTCCTTCATATGTCTAAGTCTTTTCATATTTTTTCTTTTTTTATTTCTTTTTTAAATTTTTAAAAATTTTACAATTCTTCCTTGTCTTGCTTCCCTCCCCCACCCACCCCCACAGAAGACAATCTGATGATCCTTACTTTGTTTACATGCTATACATTGATCAAAATTGAATGTGTTGACAAAAAAAATATATCCTTAAAGAAAATAAAATACAAAAGATAGCAAACTTGCATCATACATAAGATAACATTTTAAATTGAAGGTGATAATAGTCTTTGGTCTTTGTTTAAACTCCACAATTCTTCTCCAGATGATATTCTCCATCCTAGATACCCTAAAATTCTGCCTGATTGTTGCACTGATGGGAAGAGCAAGTCTATTAAGGTTGATCATCAACCCTATGTTGCTGTTATGGCGTACAATGTTGTTCTGGTTCTGCTCATCTTGCTCAGCATCAATTCATACAGGTCTTTCCAGGCTTCTCTGAATTATCATCCCTCCTGGTTTCTAATAGAACAAGAGTGTTCCATAACATACATATACCACAGTTTGTTCAGTCATTCCCCAATTGATGGACATTCACTCAATTTCCAATTTTTTGCCACCACAGAGCTGCTTTGAACATTTTTGTAGAACTGATGTTTTTACCCTTTTTCATCATCTCTTCAGGGTATAGACCCAGTAGTAGTATTGCTGAATCAAAGGATATATACACATTTTTTATTGCCCTTTGGGTGTAATTCCAAATTGCTCTCCAGAAAGGTTGGATCAGTTCACTACTCCACCAACAATGAATTGGCGTCCCAGATTTCCCATATCCCTTCCAACATTGATTATTGTCCTTTCTGGTCTTATTGGCCAATCTGAGTGGTGGTACCTCAGAGATGCTTTAATTTGTATTTCTCTGGTCAATAAGGATTTAGATCAATTTTTCGTATGACTATGGATTGCTTTGATTTCCTCATCTGCAAATTGCCTTCGCATATCCTTTGACTATTTGTCAATCAGGGAATGGCTTGTTTTTTTTTAAAAAAATTGACTCAGTTCTCTGTATTTTATAGAAATGAGTTCTTTTATCAGTGAAACTAGTAATAAAAATTGTTTCCCAGTTTACTACAATTTCCTTTGATCTTGGTTACAGTGGTTTTGTTTGTGTTAAAACTTTAACTTAATGTAATCAAAATTATCTAGTTTGTTTTTAATGATGTTCTCCATCTCTTCCTTGGTCATAAACTGCTTCCCTTTCCATAGATATGACAGGTAAACTATTCCTTGAACTCCTAGTTTTCTTATAGTACTGTGTTTTATGTCTAAACCCTAAACCCATTTTGATGTTTTCTTGGTACAAGTGTGAGATGTTGGTATAATCCAACTTTCTTCCAAACTAACTTCAATTTTCCCATTTTTATCAAAGACAGAGTTTTTATCCCATAAGTGGGACTCTTGGAGTCTATCAAATGGCAGATTACTAATCATTTCCTGCTATCTCTTTGCATCTAGTATTCTACTGATCCACCACTCTATCTTTTTTTAAGGGTTTTTTTTTTTTTGCAAGGCAAATGGAGTTAAGTGGCTTGCCCAAGGCCACACAGGTACACCATTCTATTTTTTTTTTTAGATTTTTGCAAGGCAAATGGGGTTAAGTGGCTTGCCCAAGGCCACACAGCAAGGTGATTATTAAGTGTCTAAGACGGGATTTGAACCCAGGTACTCCTGACTCCAGGGCCAGTGCTTTATCCACTGCACAACCTAGCTGCCCCACCACTCTATTTCTTAACCAATATTAGACAGTTTTGATGCTTTATAATATAATTTAAGAACTGTTAAAGCTAAACCACCTTCTTTTGCATTTTTTTCATTAAATCCCTGGATATTCTTGACAATTTATTTCTCCATATGAATTTACTTAAAAAAATTTTTCTAGCTCATTAAAATAATTTTTTGGAGGTTTGATTGGTAAGGCACTAAATAAGTGGTTTAACTTAGGTAGCGTTGTCATTTTTATTATATTAGCTCAGCCTATCCATGAGCAATTGATATTTGCCCAGTTATTTAAATCTTATTTTATTAGGGTGAGAAGTGTTTTATACTTGTTTTCATAGAGTTTCAGTCTGCCTTGGCAGGTATAGATTCCCAAGTATTTTATATTGTCTGAAGTTACTTTATGGGTTTTTTTTTTTGCTTTGTTTTGTTTTTGCAAGGCAGTGGGGTTAAGTGGCTTGCCCAAGGCCACACAGCTAGGTAATTATTAAGTGTCTGAGTCTGGATTTGAACTCAGGTACTCCTGACCCCAGGGCTGGTGCTCTATCCACTGCGCCACCTAGCTGCCCCTGAAATTACTTTAAATGGGATTTCCCTTTCTAGCTCTTGTTGCTGAATCTTGCTAATAATATAGAGAAATGCTAAGGATTTTTGAGGGTTTATTTTATATCCTGTGATTTTGCTAAAGTTGCTAATTGTTTCTAGTAGTTTTTAGAAGATTTTTTAGGATTCTCTATGTATATCTTCATGTCATCTTCAAAGAATGAGAGTTTTGTTTCTTCCTTCCTAATTCTAATTCCTTCAATGTCTTTTCCTTCTTATTGCTGAGGCTAACATTTCTAATACAATTTTGCAAGTAGTGGTGATAATGGGCATCCTTGTTTCACCCCTGATCTTATTGGGAATGCCTCTAGCTTATCTTCATTGCATATAATGGTTTCAGATAGATACTAATTATCATTCTAAGGAATAATTCATTTATTCCTACACTCTCTAGTGTTTTTAGGAGGAATGGGTGCTGTATTTTGTCAAAAGTTTTTCAGCATCTATTGAGATAATCATATGATTTCTGTTAGGTTTGCTATTGATATAGATAGTTAATACTAACAGTTTTTCTAATATTGAACCAGCCCTGCATTCCTGGGCTAAATACTGCTTGGTCATAGTGTATTATCCTAATGATAACTTGTAATCGCTTTGCTAAAATTTTATTAAAGATTTTTGCATCTACATTCATTGGGGAAATAGGTCTATAATTTTCTTTCTCTGTTTATGAATTTTCCTGGTTTAGGTATCAGTACTATGTTGGTGTCATAGAAAGAGTTAGGCAGAGTTCCATCTTCACCTATTTTTCCAAAGAGTTTATATAGAATTGGAAACAACTGTTCTTTAAATGTTTTATAGAATTCACTTGTTAATCCATTGGCCCTGGAGATATTTTCTTAGGGAGTTCAATAATGGCTTGTTGAATTCCTTTTTCTGAGATAAGTTTGTTTAGGTATTTATTTAATTTCCTCTTCATTTAACCTGGACAATTTGTATGTTTGTAAATATGTATCCATTTCACTTTTATTTTATTTATTTATTATTTTATTTTATTATATTATATTATTTTATTATATTATATTATTATTTTATTTTATTTATTAATTTATTGGCATACATTTGGGCAAAATAATTCCAGATTATTACTTTAATTTCCTCCTCATTGGTGGTAAGTTTACCTTTTTTCATTTATGATACTAGCAATTTGGTTTTCTTCTTTTCTTAATCAAATTGACCAGAGGTTTATTAATTTTATTGTTTTTTTAATAAAACAAACTCTTGGTTCTATTTATTAGTTCAATAGTTTTCTTGCTTTTGATTTTATTAATTTCTCCTTTCATTTTTAGAATTTCTAATTTGGTATTTAATTGGGGGTTTTTAATTTTTCTTTCACTAATATTTTTAGTTGCATGTTTATTTCATTCAATTCCTCTTTCTCTAATTTATTCATATAAATATTTAAAGATATAATATATCCCCTGACAACTGCCTTGGCTGTATCCCATAAGTTTTGATATGTTGTCTCATTATTGTCATTATCTAGGATGAAATCATTAATTCTTTCTATAATTTTTTTGTTTGATCCACTCATTCTTTAAAATGATATTTAGTTTCCAATTGGTTTTAGGTCTATCTCTCCATGGCCCATTATTGCATGTGATTTTTATTACATTATGACCTGAGAAGGAAGTAGTCACTATTTCTGCCTTTCTGCATTTGATTATAAGGTTTTTATGCCCAAATACATCTTCAATTTTTGTCATGTATTACAGGAAAAAAAGTGTATTCTTTTTTATCCCCATTCAGTTTTTTCCAAAGGTTTATCATGTCTAGGTTTTCTAACATTCTATTTACCTCCTTAACTTCCTTCTTGTTTATTTTATTGTTAGATTTATCTAGATATGAGAGTGGGAGGTTGAGGTCTCCCACCAGTAGAGTCTTGCTGTCTGTGTCTTCCTGTAACTCATTCATCTTCTACTCTAAGAATTTGGGTGCTATATCATTTGGTGCATACATATTTAGTATTGAAATTGCTTCATTGGGGGGTGGCTAGGTGGCGCAGTGGAAAAAGCACCAGCCCTGTAGTCAGGAGTACCTGGGTTCAAATCTGGTCTCAGACATTTAATAATTACCTAGCTGTGTGGCCTTGGGCAAGCCACTTAACCCCCTTTGCCTTGCAAAAACCTAAAAAAAAATTGCTGTATTGTCTGTGGTACCTTTTAGGAGGATATAACTCCTTCCTTATCTCTTTTAATGAGATCTATTTTTGCAGCTGCTTTGTGTGAGATAAGAATTGCTACCTCTGCCTTTTTCACTTCACCTGAAACAAAATGTATTTTGGAACAATCCTTTTACCTTTACTCTATATGTATCACTTCACTTCAAATGAGTTTCTTGTAAGCAGCATATTGTAGGATTCTGGTTTTTAATCCACTCTGCTATTTGCTTACACTTTATGGGAAACTTCATCCATTTCATATTCAAAGTTATAATTATTAACTCTTTATTGCCCTCTATGCTATCTTCCCTCTGTTTGTATTTTCCCTCTTTTTTTTCACTTTATCCATATTCCCCAGTATTTTGCTTCTGAATATCACCTGAATATCCCCCTTGTCTTCCCCACCTCCATATATGCCCCCTTTTATCTGACCCTCCTCCCCTTTCTTTCCCCTTTCCCTTTGCACCTTCTTCCTTCCCTTCCGTTAGTTCCTTTTTTTCTCCCCCCTCACCCTCCCCTTTTCCTATTTTAATACTTGAAAGGTAAGATAAGTTTCTCAACTTAACTGAGTATGTGTATGTTAACTTTAAGCCAAATCTATAAGAGTAAGATTCAGGTGGTTCTCATCTCCTCCCTTCTTCCCCTCTATTGCAGTAGGTCCTTTGTACCTCTTTGTGTAGTTGATTTACCCCATTCAATCTCCTCCATCCTTCTTCTTTACTGCCCCCCTCTTTTTGAGGAGATATTTTTTTAATATTTAATATTTATTTATTCTCATTTTATACAAATAAAATTTTTTATACATTAATAAAATATTCTTGTTTAAGAGTAAACAAAATATCCCCTCCCCAAAAATATATAGACTCACTTGAGCAATAAAGTAAAGGGGAGAGAAAAAAATTAAAATTAAAAAAATGATAGTAATAATTGTAGGTATGGCCAGGTGGCTCAATGGATGGAGTACCAGCCCTGAAACCAGGAGCACCTGAGTCCATATCGGGCCCCATACACCCAACAATCACCCAGCTGTGTGACATGCAAGCCACCCCAACCCTACTGCCCTGCAAAAAACCAAAAAAAGGAAAAAAAGACCCAAAATAAAATAAAATAGTAATAATAGTAGGGGTAGCTGGGTGGCGGGCAGAGCATTGGCCCTTGAGCCAGGAGCACCCGAGGCCAAATCCGGCCTCAGATACCCAAAGATCACCTTGCTATGCAGCCCCAGGCTGGCCACCCAGCCCCATTTGCCCTGCACCCCCAAAAATAATAATTAAAAATGTGCTTCAGTTTTTGCTCCAACATCACCAACTCTTGTCATGAGTGGATCACATTCTTTATGATAAGTCTATCACAAAAGTTACTTCCATATTTTTCCACCATTGCCATTGCTGATCGCAACTCCCTCCTTTTGTATTTCTCCACTACCATGTACTATATTTTCTCTCTTATTTCACTCTGACTCTGCTGTAGGGTAGCTGAGTGGCACAGCAGACAGATCCCTGATCCTGGGGCCAAAAGGCCCCGAGCCCCCCTACCACCCCATAGGCCCAGCATCCACCTGGCACTATGGTCCCGGACAGGCCATCCAATCCCAGCCCTTTGCAAGAAGTAAAAAAGAAAATGTGTTATATCTGACCACTCTTTTCTGATGGTCCATCCTCTCCTCCATCACTCACATCCCCCTCTTCCCCCTGCCCCACCTTACTCCAGATGCCTATACCCCATTGAGTATATATATGCTGTTTCCTCTCCTAGCCACCTCTGATGAGAGCAAAGATTCCCTCATTCTTGTCTTCCCCCTTCCATATCATTGCAATAGCTCATTGTGATAAAGAAAAATCTTATTATAAGAAATATCTTGGCCTATTCCTCCGCTCCTTTTTCTTTCTCCCATTACATTTCCCTTTTTTCTATTGACTCCATTTTTACACCATGTTTTATCTTCAAATTCAGCTTTCTCCTGTGCTTCAACTATAAAAGCTCCTTCTACTTACTCTATTAACTGAGAAGGTTCATATGAGTATTATCAGTGTCACTTTTCTATGCAGGAATACATGCAATTCATCATCATTAAGTCCCTCATATTTTCCCTTTCTCCTCCAATCTCTTTGCTTCACCTGAGTACTACATTTGAAGATCAAACCTTCTGTTCAGCTCTGGCCATTCCAACACGAACATTTGAAATTCCCCTGGTTCATTGAAAGTCCATCTATTTCCCTGGAAGAGGACATTCATTTTTTCTGGGTAGTTGATTTTCAGTTGCAATCCAAGCTCTTTTGCCTTCTGGTATATTATATTCCAAGCCCTATGAGCTTTTAATGTAGTTGCTGCTAAGTCCTGTGTGATCCTGACTTCAGCTCCACAATATTTAAATTGTGTCCTTCTGGCTGCTCGTAATATTTTTTCTTTGACTTGGGAGTTCTGGAACTTGGCTATAATATTCCTAGGGGTTGGTTTTTTGGGATCTCTTTCTCGGGGGGATCGGTGGATTCTCTCCATCTCTATTTTGCTCTCTGCTTCTAGGAGATCAGGGCAATTTTCCTGTAGTAATTCTTTGAAAATGATGTCAACACTCTTTCAGGTATTCTAATAATTTTTAAATTATCTTTCCTAAATCTGCTTTCCATATCAGTTGTTTTTTCAATGAGATGTTTCCCATTTTCTTCTAATTTTTCATTTTTTTGGTTTTGAAGTAATGAGTACTGATTTTTTGTAAATTCATCAATCTCCCTGAGTTCTATTCTTTGTCTGAAGGATTTGTTTTCCTCAGAGAGTTTTCTTATCTCTTTTTCCATCTGGCCAATTTTGCTTTTTAAAGCATTTTTCTCCTCAATAACTTTTTGAACTATTTTATCCATTTGACCTAAGCTGGTTTTTAGCATGCTATTTTCTTCAGCATTTTTTTGGATTTCCTTGACTAGGCTGCTGACTTCATTTTCATGTTTTTCTGGCATTTCTCTCATTTCTTTTCCCAGTTTTTCTTCTAACTCCCTCAGTTGATTTTTGAATTCTTTTTTGAGCTCTGTCATAGCCTGAGTCAAATTCTGTTTTTCTTGGAGTCTTTAGATGCAGGAGCTTGTGTTTCCTCGTCTTCAGACTGAGTATATTGATCCTTCTTGGGATCATAGATAATGTATTTCTCAATGATGCTGGCAGAGGTCCCCCTCTGTTCTCCCAATTTGTGCATGGTGCTCCCTGTGGCGTAGCTCAGGAAACCCCCCTGCTGCTGTGAGCTGCGGCTCCAAGTGCCCTGGTGCTGCCTCCAGGAGGCTGAAGGTCTACTCGCTCTGGTGGGCCACCCCTCTGGCGGGCTACCCCTCCAACCCCGGGGAGCAGAGCCTTTCTGCTCTTTTCCAGGTTACCTTGAGTAGAAGAACTGCCTCACTGGGTCCCTCTGTGGGTTCTGTCTCTCGAAAATTTAGTTAAAGTCCTTAGTTTCAAAGATTTATGAGAGAGAGCCTAAGACACGATCTGCTCTTGTCACCATCTTGGGTCCACCCCGAGATATTGTTTTTAAATCATTCTATCAGTGTCATGGATAAGTTGTGAACGTCCTTACTTCTTGCTAAGTATATTCTCTCTAATAGAGTTACAATTCTTGAGAGTTTTGAGAATCTTCCTCCCAGGTTGAGATATAGCCAATTTCACCTTATTGGCTAGCAGTTTTTTCTTTACCTGTTTTTTACCTGTTCATGTGTCTCTTGAGTCTCCTGTTTGAAGTCCAAATTTTCCATTTAGTTTTGGTCTTTTCATCAGGAAAAGTTGGAAGTCTCCTATTTCATTAAATGTACATCTTTTTTCCTGAAAGAAAAGGCTCAGTTTTGCCATATAGTGAATTCTTGGCTGCATTGCTCTTTGGAATATCACATTCCAGGCCCTTTGATCCCTTAATGTTGATGCAGCCAGGTTCTGTGTAATCCTTACTTTGGCTCCTTGGTATCCAAATTGTTTCTTTCTGGCTGCTTGCAGGATTTTCCTCTTTTATCTGGCAGTTCTTGAATTTGGCAACAGTATCCCTTGGTGTTTGCATTTTGGGAATCCCTTTCAGGAGAAGATTGATGTATTTTTTCAATAACTATTTTACCCTCTGGTTCCATGATATCAGGACAATTTTCTATAACCAACTGCTGTAATATTGAGTCCACGTTACTTTCATCCTCAATGTTTTCAGGAAACCCAATGCTTCTTAAGTTGTCTCTTCTGGATCTATTCTTGAGGTCAGTGGTTTTGTCAGTGAGGTAGTTTACATTTTTTTCTATTTTTTTCAATTTTTTGGTTTTGTTTAACAGATTCTTGTTGTCTTGTGAATTCATTAGTTTCCACAGATTCCATTCTTTTTTTTAGAGAAGAATTTTCTTCATTTACCTTGTGCAACTTCTTTTCCAATTGGTCAATTCTATTTTTGAAGGAATTTTCCATTTGCCCAATTGAGGTTTTGAGAAAATTATTTTCTTTTTTCATTTGTACAATTGTATTTTCCAAGGATTTGTTTTCTTGTTGCAAGGTGTTAATTTTCTCTTGAGTTTCTTCTCCCAATTTTCCCAATTGATTTTTAAACTCCTTTCCTGATTTCTTTTCAGAAGTTATAGATCTCTCTGAGTTAGATCTTTACCTTCAAGGTAGTTTTCCATGGACTCCCCTTTCCACTGGCTTTTCTTCATTTTCCTAGGATATAGTGTTGGGAGTGGGGCTGGTTCACAGAGATTTGATTTTGAAATCCCTAGAGGCTTTGCTTACTGGGTTTAGTGACTCCAAGTGGGCTGGACAGTAGGGGGTGTTGTTTGGTTTCTCTGGAGTTTCTGTGACCTTGATTTGTGGCCCACTCCCTAGGCCTGGGGGTGGGGTGCAGCTGGATACTGTTATCCTTGAACAACATGGTCTGGGGAAAGGTAGTTAATCTCCTTATTCAGCTGAAAGAGCTCTGCTGCCAACACCTGAGCCTGGGGTGGGAGTGGAGGGGCTTGTTACTGTGTTTGTTCTGGGAAGAGTGCTCCACTGAAAGTATGGAGCTCACGGACTCCCAAGCCAAATAGATTGATGTCCAGCCACACTCTGCAACTCTTTGTGCTGGAACTCACCCTCCAGCCCCATTGGAGCTCCCCAGATCAACACTCCCACAGCCAAAGTTTCCATGGCTGATCTTTGGTTGGTCTAGCTTTAGCCACCACCCTTGGGCTGGCTCTCTGTTCTCTGCTTGGCTCACCCACATACCCCTGAGACAGACCTTATTGGGAGATACTCTTCTCCTAGCATCTTTTTCTGGGTTTTGTCAACTGAAATTCAGTTAAGAGGCATGATTTATAGTTTGGAGGGAAAGCCAGAAGACCTTAGCACAGTGCCTGGCTTCTCTCTACCGTCTTGGCCAGAAGTCTCCATATTTTTGTAAATCCACCTGCTCATCATTTTTTCTACCTCAAAAATATTTTTATCTTATACTATCTAGTTATTTTAAACTATATTAATTATTTCTGACATAATTGCCCTATTTTTTCTTTTGATTAAATCTATTTTAACTTTAACTTTATCTGAGATCATGATTACTACTATTGTTTTTTATGTAATAAATTTTACTCCTGATATTTATTTTGTATTTATGTGTATCTTTCATTTTTATACCATTTCCTGAAAGTAACAATTCTTCCTTAGCTCTTACCCTCCTTTCCTTAACCAACAATCCCTTCCTGTTTATCTGTACACTTTTTCGTATCTCTCCCTTATTCTATTCCCTCACTTTCTAATTTAGTTTCCCTCCCTATCTTCTTACCCACTCGTTTCTTTCAGAATTTAGAAGACTTTTATCCCCTTCTATATGTATATGTATGTGTATTGCTCCTTTTTAACCCATTCCTGATGAGAGTGGATTTCCAGAGCTAATAGCCCTCCTCCATCTAATTTCTATGTATCAGTTCTTCCTTTTGCATCTCATTTATATGAGTTGATTATTCTATATATATATATATATATATATATATATATATTAAGAATCACACTTTACTCAGCTTTACCTCATTCTTTTAACTACCTAATTACTAATAATAAATCTTAGACATATAGTTTACATTTCTGTGTATAAACAGTAAACAATTTGTCCTTACTGAGTCCCTTATAATTTGTTTTTGATGTTTACCTTATATTTCTCTTGGATCTTGTATGTCAAGTTTTCTATTAAGTTCAGGTCTTTTTGCAACACAATTATTGAATGTCTTTTGTTTTAATTCAGGATTATGCTTAACTCTGCTGAGCATATTTTCAATTGAAATCCTAGTTCTTTTGCTTTTTGATATATAGTGTTCCAAAATTTGCAGTCTTTTAATGCAGGTGATGCTAGGCCTTGTGTAATTCTAATCATGACTCTGCTGTATTTGAATTGGTTTTTTCTTGTTGCTCTTAATATTTTCTCCTAACCTGGGGTTTGGGAATTTGGCTATGATATTCATGTTTTCCTCCTAGGATCTCTTTCAGGTAGTAATCAATGAATTTTTTTCTATTTCTATTTTTCCCTCTTGTTCTCACACATTAGCACAATTCTCTTTAATTATTTCTTTAGATCTTTACCTTCAAGGTAAAAGATCTTTAAGGTTAGATCTAAGGTAAGATCTTTAAGTCCATGGAAAACTACCTTGAAGGTAAAGATCTAACCTTAGATCTAACCTTAGATCTAACCTTAAAGATCTTTTACCTTGAAGGTAAAGATCAAGTTTCTTTTTTTGATCATAACTTTCAGGTAAGTCTTCTTATTCTTATGAAACTTCTTGATTTGTTTTCCAGGTCAGTTATTTTTTCTTATGAGATGTTTCACATTCTCTTCTATTTCTTCATTCTTTATATTTTGTTTTATTATTTCTTAGTCTCATATAACTTTGCTGGCACTTCCTCTTACCCCCCCTCCAAATTCTAATTTGAAGGAGTCATTTTTCTCCATTAAAATTCTGGATCTCCTTTTCCAGTTGGTTGACTTTCTTTTCATAATAATCTAATTTTTTTCTTAAATTGTTCTTTTTTTAAGTTTATTCTCAATTGCCCTTATTTTATGTTTAAAAGTGTTTTTATGTTATTCTATGAATTTGGTCAGGTATCCAATTAGGAGAGTTTTTTGGCTTCAACATCCTCCTCTAAGGATGAACCCTGGGCTTCTCTATTCCCATAGTAATTGTCTATAGTTGGGTTCTTTCTCCTTTGCCCACTCATTTTTTAAAAATATTTTTATTTTTTATTTTAGTAGCTTGTTGTTTTTTCATTTTTAGACTTGACATGGGGAATATTGCCTCTGACCTGAAGTCCTTATTACTGTTATTTTTGAGCTTTTGTCCTGCACTTCTGTACCCCTCCAAGTCACAACCGGGAGTCCCTCAGCACAGTGAGCTGGAAATGATTTTACTCCCTGAGAACTCTCTAGTGACTATAACCTTCATTTCTCCCTTCTGACCTAGAACCAAGACCAAGAATTCAGTTTTCCTGTAAGTATCCCAGCATCCCAGTGCCTCTGCCTCTGTACTCACTGGGGTATCCTGGTTTCTTCTGACCCAAAATGGGCTTGGGTCCCTTATCAGCAGAGCCAATCAGACACTGATTGATTCTCCTCACCCACCAAGAAGTGAGAATTCCTGTGACTCAGGCTGAGTCTACCTCCCCACCCAGTTGTCCCCAAGGCTAACTGCTTGTTGTTCAGTGGAGCTAAGGCTTCATTGGAGCCAAACTTTGATCCTGGGATCTTTCTTCAAATTTCTATTTGTCTCAGGGGGACTACTGTTCTGCCCCACTCTTGTTTATTTTTGTTGCTTTATGTTCACCCTAAGTTGCTTTTTTTGACATGTGTGAGGAAATATGGTCATCTTCCCAGAATTCTTTTTCCTTTTTTATGAGCTATTGATCACTTCCTTAAATATTGATACTTTTTATATGAGGTAATGACACATATTTATATATGTGCTGTGGACTTATCTGTGTTTATATTTATGTGAGCCATTGATCACTTCCTTAAATATTGATACTTTCATATGAGGTAATGACATATTTATATATGTGCTATGGACTTATCTGTGTATATATTTATGTGATATCATAATTTAATACAAGTGTCACCACTAAAGTTCTTAGTTCTAAAAAGTCTGTGATTTTATGATTTAAGAACATACTGTCAAAAAAATTTTCTCCTATTCAGAAAAGCAAAATTGTCATTTTTAAAATTTTTTTTCAAATTACATGCAAAGATAGCTTTCAACTTTCATCTTTAGGAACCTTTTGAGTTCCACATTTTTCTACCACCCTCCCTTCCCACCTTCTTCCCCTTGGCAGCAAGCACTCTGATATAGATTGTTTGTGTACAATTATGTTTAACATATTTTCATATTAGTCATTTTGTGGAAGAAGAATTAGAACTAAGGGGAAAAAACCATGAGAAAGAAAGGAAAAACTATAAAATTAGTTTTAAAAAGTGACCAATATTATGCTTTACTCTGCACTCAGACTCCGTAGTTTTTCTTTGGATGGATTTTCCATTACAGGTCTCTCAGGATAGTCCTTGATCATCAAACTGTTGAGAGGAGCTTTTCCATCATAGTTGATCATCACACAGTGTTTTTGTTAATATATGTACAATGTTCTCCTACTTCTGCTCACTTTGTTCAGATCAGTTCATGCAAGTCTTAACAGAAAGCAAAATTATTATGTGAATATTTTAGCATGAACAATTTAGCATGTGAATGTCAATTTTAGCTTGTTCTAAGAAGAAATTACTTTCCTTTTCAAGGTTGACTTGTGCAGCAAAAAACTTGAGCGAGCTGAGCAATTGATTGGAGGTCTTGGAGGAGAGAAAACTCGATGGAGTCAAAGTGCTTTGGAATTGGGACATTTGTATATTAATTTGACTGGTGATATCCTCATTTCTTCAGGAATTGTGGCTTACCTAGGAGCCTTTACATCAAGTTATCGACAGGTAACTGTATATTTAGGTATTTGGAAATATAAGCAGTTTTCTAGGAAAATGGTCAATTTATAAAACAGTTTTTTATTTTGATGCTTTATTTAGTCACTGATATGTGCTAATAGCACCCTCCAATAGACAAACATATAATTGTTTATTCCCAAAACTTGTCACAAGTTTGCCAGTACATGGTATGTTGTAATCTCAAAGCTAAAATGAAGCACAAAATCCTTTCTTGATTTTGTTAGGAAATGCAGAACTCTTCCCCATAGTCTGTTTTTAGTAGTAGTAAGGAGGACTAAAGTAATAGTTCAAAACTAGTGATGTATGTGAATTTCAGTTTGATTCACATTTTATGCAGTATTGTTAAATTAATTACTTAGCAAAAAAAATACTTTAAAAAGCATTTTTTCCAGGGAATGGGGGTGGGGAAGGGAAGAGAGGTGTTACACAGATGCAAAATGCAAAATGTTGCAACATGTAAAAAAGGCTCAAAGGAAGGCTTATGGAACATTGGACAGTTCCTCTGTAAAGGATATATGATAGGATATTGACAAAATTCTCAGGATGAGGCATGGATGATTAAAATCATAATCATAATTTGCAATGCAAATCAGTGTAGGACAATTCTAATAAATGATTGAATTCCTTTTTGACATTTTAAGATTTTTATTGAGAGTCTCTTGGAAAATAAGGATTATCAGACCTTAGACACGCTCAAACACTGTTATTTTATGGTGAGGATATCCAGTGGTGAATTCTATAGTAGATTCTATAGCTAGTGTTCCAACATGGCACCTCACAGCCCTTAGTCAAAGGCATCAGGATTACTTTTTAAAAAGACGTCAAAGAAGCCTTTATATTTCTTCACATCAATGAAATGACGTCCATTGTGGGGTCCTTTTTCATGGTAGTGACCTACTCTTCAGAGTGAGGGTGTGGTCCACACAGTCAGCTATCTCATATGTTTCCAACTGTTCAAACCAGGGCCACATGAGGTAATCAATCATAGATACAGAGTTTCCACCAAAAAAGGTTGTCTTCTTCTGGGTAAGAACCTCCTCCAGTCTGCTGAATTCTTAATGGAGCTCTGATTTCTGAGTGGTAGTTTTCCCCATTTTGTGATGCTACAAGAATATTCTTAGTCAAAGGTGGTATCTTAGAAAATGACCCTGAAGTCATCTTTTGTAATGGATCTTCTGGAAACAGTTTCTTTCCTAGATAAACTTAATCTAGATATTCACAAATGATGAAGGTTCGTGTATCAGCTGACTCTTACTGTTTTCCAGAACTGGTATTTGACCAAGGGAGTGTTTCTTAAAGAACCATTTGGTCTTGTTTTTCAAGATAATATTGATGAGCTCATGATTGAGTCCTTTGGTCTTCATCATGAGCTGGGTTCTCTGGGCAAAGGAGCAGAATCTCATGCTGTACAGCTGGATGATGCCCAACAAGATGGGCTGGATTGAGGGCTGCCTTTCCCCAGGCTCCATAAGGAGCCACCTCACTGGATATCTCATCTCCTGTACCTGTGGCCATTCTTCAGGCCCACTGCTGCACAGACAGAATGATTGCATTGTTAAATCCAGATGGGATGAAATAATAGTGGTAATAGAAGAATTACTTTTATCTGAAGAAGGAAAAGCTGCAAATCTAAAAACTTTGAAATATAGACAACAAATTGCAGAATTGCAATTGGATAATGAACTGAATGCCAAAAGTAATTCTAATCCCTCAAATGATTTTGAAGAGGAGATGAGTCTACTTAGAATGGAATTTCTAAAAGCCCTTTTGAGTTTCACGGTGCAAATCCAAATCCAAATTGAGCATCTAAAACCAAAACAAAATAAATTGTAAACATTATCTTCATTAGCCATGATGAATAAATTCATGCTCCTATAATATTTGTATAAAAATATTTCAGAACCTACATAGATAATATATGATATAGCCTTTGTTACTATTAAAGACCTGTAGGAAACAATATTGAAATATTATATAAATATCCAGCTGATACATATACTAGAAATCTTTACTGTATCACTCAATTGAAGTCAGCCAAAAAGCACAATGCAAATTGAAATCCAGAAAACAAAAGTATGTCTGAAATTCTTGATATGCTAATCAACCATGGAAAGTGAAAGCCTAAAGGTTAAGACATTATAAGGAATAAAAGGATCTCCATGAGCAAAATAAGCAATTCAAAATCAATAAAAACTACACTAGAAATACATGAGAAATAAAGGAGCTAGAATAAGATGAGACTCCAAAAGGAGAAATATAGGATATTTCAGGTCATTTAAAGTGTTGAAAGAATGTAACTTGTAACAATGTGTATCATCAGTATAGTGGACAATGACCATACCTCAAGAGAAATTCTTGAACCTCTAGTTTTTTTCTGAAAAACAGGAAAAACCAGGGTATCTGCATAAGTTCCAAAAATATGGCTCAAGCAGTTCACAGTGGTATGTGAATTACTAGCAAAGCATTTTACCAGATTCCTCTGATGCAAACTTTAACCTAAATTTCTTAACAAAACACATCATGTGTATAAACAAAGAATTATGGTTTGAACTGTACCTTAACAGAAGATATTTATTACCAAAAGACAAGAACACTAGTAAACCCTTTAACATTAACTACTTACATGATTATGAATATATAAACACTTAAAAGAAAAAAAATTGGCTGAGAAGCAAAGATAATGTGCCAAAATTCCCCACAAACTTGAAAAGCAATACACATTGCTTTAGTTATTATTGAACAAGTCATACTCATATGTAAGCCATATGTTAAGGGCTGGGGTGGCTAGGTGGTGTAGTGGATAAAGCACTGGCCTTGGAGTCAGGAGTACCTGGGTTCAAATCTGGTCACAGACACTTAATAATTACCTAGCTGTGTGGCCTTGGGCAAGCCACTTAACCCTGTTTGCCTTGCAAAAAATACCCTAAAAAATGTTAAGGGCTATAACACTTAATAGAATCTTTATTGATTGAGTCAAAGTCTTTGACTCAGTTCTGCATTCCAAGCTTTATCATATAACTGCAAATATACAAAACAAATCTAAGAATGGTAAGAATGCTAGAATATTTGATATTCACATGGAAAACATTTTGCTATTTAAAAAATACTCCAATCACAATAAGTGCAAGAACAGTTGACATAAAACATCACATCTATTAGGAAAGCAATTTAATTCTACTATGATTCTGCTATTCTTCAACCCATTGTTGTTACTCTTGAAAAGAGTCAAATATGACCTTTGATGCAATAAGAAGTTAAATTCTATCATGATATGAATCACATTGTAATATCAAATTATATATGCCTCCACATAAAAACTCATTAAATATCTATTTGATCTTATGGAAATTTCCTCATATAAAAATATCATTGGAACTCTGTATAACATAGACTGATCATGTATGTTGAGATATAACAGAAACTAAAGATTTTAAGCTTGGATCCAGAGATCAAACTGAGTTACTTGATGAAGATTAAAACCTCCCAATAATTGGGTCAAGGAAAATCAAATATTATTCTGAGTTAAAAAAAAAGGCATCTAGCACAATATTTTGTGTTAAGAAACAGACTGACCCTCCAAAGTCAAAGCTTAATGGTTAGAATCCATTTTGATCATTAATACATATAAAAGTCCAATCTTAGTATATACTTTTGTCATGGTACAATGGAAAACAGAGGATATAGATGTCCAAATAAAAATCATACAATGTTAATTAAACATAAGGATCATCACCCCAACCAAACCAACTAAAGAAAGATTAATACTTCCTCATTAAAAAGAAAGAGGAATTGAAAAATAAAATTGATAAATATTCTCAGTGCACATGATCAGCAGGTTAAAAATAGAAATAGGGGCGGCTAGGTGGTGTAGTGGATAAAGCACCAGCCCTGGAGTCAGGAGTATCTGGGGTTCAAATCCGATCTCAGACACTTAATAATTACCTAGCTGTGTGGCCTTGGGCAAGCTACTTAACCTCGTTTGCCTTGCAAAAACCTAAAAAAAAATAGAAATACTTTTGGAACAAAACTCACTTGCTTCACATATCAAGAGTGAATGATAAATTCAGAAATGCTTTATTAAACTCCTTGACTATAACCAAAATTTATTTATTTCTGACTAGAACCTATGAAGTACTTAAGATCCAAGAGTATGTTTTAGAAAGAAAATGCCTTGTTAACATTTTAGGATATAAATCAGTTAAAAGTTTATTTTATCTATAATTATAAGCCAAAATAGGGAGAAGAATAAATTAGTACATGGAAAAGATATCATTATGGAGCAAATGGGCTACTGAGTATGCCATTTTTCACAGATACTTATATGGTATAGGTTACATCCTTACTAGTTCAGTCATTATGTCAACAAGAAAGTGTTCAACAAATATATGTATATTTGTTTATAGAAACACAGGTTTCTGAAAGCAATTCAGGTTAAGGTCATTTCCACAATAAAGTATAGAAAGGTTATCCTTAGGGAACCCAGATTTATTGATTGTTGCAGATTATGTGATGAAATGATGGAAACTATCTCATATCATTATAGATTTAAAAATATAACATCTCCTAAATTCCTAGAATGACATGATGAAGCACCTATAATTATACCTCAGAAGTTTTATTGTCATTACATAAACCAAAAAAGCCCCATACTTTAAATACAAATTTCTAAATATCCATGAGAATTCAACAAATAAACTCTTCTGGAACCCAAGTGTGTCCCTACAGAGAGTTCTAATCACTAAAACATACTACTGATGCCTAAAAAATTAAGAATGTTTTTCATGGTTATTACCATGTCAAATACTTTCAAATTATAAAGAGTGAAAACCTTTTTTTTAAATATAGAGACACAGCAGAAGAAATTAAAACTGTATGGAAATGGGATAAAATAAGTTCATCTTCTGTTTTTCTTAAGCAATATTTCAGAGTTTTTTTAGTGAGTCTACAGATAAGATTACATTTTATTATTAGTCATGTACAAAAAGGCAGTTATTTTATCCACCTATGCAAGCCTCCATAGAATGTTAGATATGAAAGAATAATAGCAGGGTAGTGATTAGTTTTTTCATCTGTGAAATTGGGATAATAATAATAATAATAATAATAATAATAATAATAATAATAATAATAATAATACCTATTTCCCAGTGTGCTTGTGAAGATCAAATGAGCTAATGAATGGAAAGCATGGAGAATATTAAACATTATTTAAATGATGGCTAAAGGAAGGCAGGCTAGGAAAACCCGAATTCATGTTCCAGAGGTTCAGGTTATGTATCATGTGCCTATCTGTTTTGGTAGAAAGGAGTGTCCTCATTGAGAGTTCGTTTTTTTTGCATTTGAAATCATAAGTCGGGCTTAAATAATTCAATAAATGAATGAATGAACAGGTAAATGTATAAGCAGCAGTAGTAGTAGCTTATCCTGTACTAGTAAATGGAATATCTACATTGGTGAGATCAGATCCACTGAAACTATAAAATAGCAGTATTACTTTATTCCTCTCTTCCTCAGCTTGGAAGATAATCTAAAATAAATTTCTTTATAAGTTGCAAAACCATCTGCTGATTTTCCCTTTATAATCCTAGAAAACATGTTTTTAGATAAAAAGTTCTGCCTACCAAATCAAAAATGTCACAATCTGGTAGTCCCTAGGATAGTATATGTGGGTGTTGACTTGAAAAAACTAGTAATTTTAGCTGAAAAATAACCATTTCTGATATTTTAATATAGGAAAAAATCCCTATAAATGTGCTCTCTGCTCATCCATTTGTCTTGTGCACAATTGAAAAGTTATTGAGCTTACTTCTGTAATGAAGTAATCCAGTCCCACAGTATATCAGGTACTGTGGGTTAAGTGTAAATCATGAGAAAATTATTTGCTATAGATTTCTCAGTGTGGCATAGTGACCTTCAAGAGTTATGCCAGCAGAAGGAAAGCTCTAATATTTTCTATAATGCTGGAAAGGGATTGAGTATGAACCTGGAAATAAAATTAATTCTCATTCTGATGATCACCTTAGCTAAATGTGGAAAGACTCATCACTCATAAGGTGACCACTAGATGATAGGTTCTTGGGCTAATTCTAAATGAGAAATCCCTACCTAATGACCAATAGATGAACATTCAACTGGAGGAACTTATTGAATCAGTCTTAGCATTTTTACTGTAATCAACTTAAGAATGAAGGATGTTGCATCTAAAGGATAGCTCACAAGTTCTCTTTTGAGGACAAATAAAGGAGCTGACAGAGCTGGTTTTCTGGTATAGCCAAAGATAACACCACCATTTAATGGGATATTTTTTCCATCTTGTTTTTCAGTATTCATGACAAATTTTTGCCCCCCCCCTAAAGAAAGCGTGCCTTGAAAATAGTTCCTGCTTATAAAACAGTTCAAAAAGTTATTGAGGAGAAGAATGCTTTAAAAAACAGAATTGGCCAGATGGAAAAGGAGATAAGAAAGCTCTCTGAGGAAAACAAATTCTTCAGACAAAGAACAGAACTCAGGGAGATTGCTGATTTTACGAGAAATCAGGACGCAATGCTTCAAAACCAAAAGAATGAAAAATTAGAAGAAAATGTGAAACATCTCATTGAAAAAAAACAACTGATATGGAAAACAGATTTAGGAAAAATAATTTTAAAATTATTGGAATACCTGAAAGTCATGACCAGAAAAAGAGCCTTGACATCATTTTCAAAGACTTATTACAGGAAAATCGCCCTGATATCCTAGAAGCAGAGGGCAGAATAGAAATGGAGAGAATCCACTGATCTCCCCAAGAAAGAAATCCAAAAAAACAACCCCCCAGGAATATTATAGCCAAGTTCCAAAACTCCCAAGTAAAAGAGAAAATATGACAAGCAGCCAGAAGGACACAACTCAAATATCGTGGAGCTGCAGTCTGGATCACACAGGCTTAGCAGCAACTACATTAAAAACTCGTAAGACTTGGAATATAATATTCCGGAAGGCAAAAGAGCTTAGAATGCAACTGAGAATGAACTACCCAGCAAAACTGAATGTCTTCTTCCAGGGAAAAAGATGGACTTTCAATGAACCAGGGGAATTTCAAATGTTCCTGTTGGAATAGCCAGAGCTGAACAGAAGGTTTAATCTTCAAATACAGGACTCAGGTGAAGCATAGAGAGTAGAGGAGAAGAGGAAAATATGAGGGACTTAATGATGATGCACAGGAGAAAACTGGATTTGAAGACATATTGTGGTGTAAAAATGGAGTCAATAGATTAAAGGGAAATGTAATGGGAGAAAGAAAAAGGAGAGGAGGAATAGGCTAAGATATTTCATATAATAAGATTTTTCTTCATTACAACAAACTATTGCAATGATATGAAAGGGGGGAAGGTGAGGGGGAATGAGGGAATCTTTGTCCTCATCAGAGGTGGCTAGGAGAGTAAACAACATATATACTCAATGGGGGTATAGACATCTGTAGTAAGGAGAGAAGGGGGATGGGGGAAGGGGGGGGAATGTGAGTGTTGGAGGAGAGGATGGACCATGAGGGAAGAGTGGTCAGATATAACACATTTTCTTTTTTACTTCTTGCAAGGGGCTGGGATTGGATGGCCTGTCCAGGACCATAGGGCCAGGTGGATGCTGGGTAAGGGGTGGTATGTGAGTTCTGGGCCTCTTGGCCCCAGGGCTGGGGATTTGTCTGCTGCGCTACAGCAGAGACAGAGTGAAAGGAGAGAGAAAATATAGTTCATGGTAGTAGAGAAGTATGAATGGAGGGAGTTGTGTTCAGCAATGGCAACGGTGGAAAAATATGGAAGTAACTTTTGTGATGGACTTATCCTAAAGGATGTGATCCACCTGCAACAGAGTTGGTGGATGTGGAACAAAGACTGAAGCACATTTTTAATTATTATTATTATTTTCTGGGGGGTGTTACAGGGCAAATGGGACTGGGTGGCCTGCCTGGGGCTGCACAGCTGAGTGATTGTTGTGTGTGTTAGGCTGGATTTGGACCTGGGTGCATCTGGCTCAAAGGCCAGTGATCTGTCTGCCACCCAGCCACCCCTACTATTATTATTACTACTATTTTATTTTATTTTGGGTCTTTTTTTATTTTTGTAGGGCAGTGGGGTTGGGGTGGCTTGCATGGGGTCACACAGCTGGGTGATTGTTGGGTGTCTGGGGCTAGATTTGGGCTTGGGTGCTCCTGGCTCCAGGGCCAGGGCCAGTGCTCCATCCACTGTGCCACCCAGTCATACCTACTATCATTATTATTATTATTATTATTATTTTAATTTTTTCTCTCCCCTTTATTTTATCCCTTATGTGGGTCTATATTTTCTTGGGGGGAGGGGGCATTATGTTTACTCTTAAATAATAATATTTTAGTAATATATAAAAAAGCATTATTTGTACAAAATAAGAATAAATTAATTAAAAAAAGAAAATAGTTCCTGCTTAATCATCAATATCTGTTGTTTATGATGAAAGGTAGAGAAATTGTAAAAAGAACTTTGATAAAACAATCCAGTTTTATCATAAGGATGTTAATCAGTGACTTTAATGCCAAAGTTGGAATAAGTGAGAATGCAAAAAGGTTAAAAATATGAATCAAGAACAAGTCAAAAAACCAGTTAACTCAAAAGTCAAGATCTTGCCCCACGATGTCATTGGTACTCTTTGATGAGCAACAACAATACAGAGCTCTCATACCTCCACATCAGAATTGAAAATGAATTTAAAAAATCACAAAAAAGAAAATTTTTTTATATCTTAACAGATGGAGACTAACTCATTAATTCCTGAATCAAATGTTGGTGTACAAGTAGACTATCAACTTGTTAGACCAAAGGTCAAAAATAGTACAAAGCTAAAAGAATAGGAAAAAATATTATATGCACTAACAACTTTAATCAGATTTAAACAAGTAAGAGATAAAGGGAACCAACATGTTATATAGAGGAAAGTAGACTGGATTTTAAACCAGAGGACTCTCTTCCAAATCTTGACTCTGCCCCAGTTCCCTCTGGGCCTTATTTTCACATTTGTAAATGACCACACCTCTAAGGTCCCTTTCAGCTTTAAATAAATGATCTTTTGATCTTTTGAAGAAACTTGTTGCAAAAGTTCAACTAATGTAAATTGAGCAAACGAGTCTAAAAAGCTCTTTAATCAGCAAGTATTTGATTTCACTTGCCATGAGTAAAGGATGGTAGCCAAGCATACTGGTTTAGAATATAACCTTATTGGTAAAATCTTGCAAAGAAAGACTGTTGAAGTTGTATCACCTGATAAAACAGAAGAAAAGCAAGTGGTAAAACTTGAATTTAAAGAAAGTTTATTGAAAGACCCAATTGGGTCTTAAATTAAGTAAAGTCATCCTAATGCCATGTAAGGGTGAAACCAGAAGAAATGCAAATATTAAAGTTGGAAGAAATGTACAAAAAATTTTAGTAGCAAACTTTTTTAATCAACAAGGACAGTAAAATTATCACCCCTAGATACTAATATCATAGTTCCAGATAGGCTTACAGATGAAATAGGAAAGGCATTAAGGAAAATTAGAAAACCAATTTCATTTGATCAAGTACATATATATATATATATATATATATGAGAGAGAGAGAGAGAGAGAGAGAGAGAGGAGATCCATGCTAGAGGCCAATTGTGAGAGGCACTGAAGAAACAATTTACAATGTATCTGGGGAAAGGGCAGATAAAAAAGGCATGGAAAATATCTTTAATAATTTTTCAAAAAGGTAACCAAGAACATATATCAGCAGGTATTGATATATATATATATATATATATATATATATATATATATATTCATACTTTAACTCATGTATAAGAACATTATGATTTTAATTGACGTGTTTGGAAGATATCTTTGAGAAATATATTAATAGGAAATAGACTTTCACAAGATGTATCCCGTGGTATCTTTAAAAATCATATAACTGACTGAAAGGTAGAGAATCGTAAAGAATTAAGATCAAATATGACTTTGAGGACAATGAAAAGGGACATAATGAGTCTGAGCAAGCTGTAACACAACAAATGAGGAACTGTGAAAAGAACCAAAATAATGTCGTCAAAGGACATGTATGTTTGGAAAAAAAGATGAACAGCTCATGTGTCAGAAGTAAGAGCTAACCATTAAAGAACCCTTGTGTTCTACTAGCATTGTTATAATGTCAAGAGACAAGAAAGGCCCCAGAATGTCAGATAGACCCCTGTGGTGAACTAGGATGTGAGCAAGAATCATACAGGATGAGCCACCATGGATGGGTTATGATCTGTACATCAATAAAACTCTAGATCCATTCAGTTCACTATATTGTCCTAGTGATCATGCATTCATTTGACAGTCTTCATAACTGTCAAAATATCTACTATATATCCAAAATGCAATGTATCCATGGGTCTGACTTTCCCAATTGAACTCAATAAAAATTCTATACATACCATGCATTCTTTAGTTCTCTAAAATCTTTAAGAACCACTGGCTGTGATAGAGTCCTGACAGATGTTTTGTTGCCCTAAAGAGAGTCTTAAACTCTGAAAATAATAGGGTATTTCTCTACCAATTTTCATACCAAAAACAAAAAATTAGAGCACATGTTAGATTCTTTGCTGTTCATTCCCCATTCTTTTTTGACTGTTTTTCCTGCCTTTTCCAAGCCTCAGCCCCATTCTGGCTCATTATTTTTGTGCTATTAATGAGGTGGCCTTTCATAGTGGAGAGACAGCACTGGAGTCAGAAAGCCCTGAGAAATCTTCTGACCCTACTAGCCCAAGGACCTGGGAAAGTAACCTAATTTCTCAGTTTCCCCAGTTATTTGTAAGACTGAAAGGATCAGTTTACCCTCCCTGTATTGGTAGAGAAAGTTTTCTCTCTGGGATTGCCACCCGGTGGGGGGGGGGGAGAAACAGAGACAGACAGTGAGCAAGTAAGAGAATCTTGTCAAATAAGCTCAGAATCTAGTATATATTTTCTATATTCTCCTATTTTCCAGAATCTTTCATAGCTTTCTGACATTGGCTTAGCAATAATATCTGCCAGTTCTTTAAAAATCTGCATATGTGATTCTTCTCTTCCTGATGACTTTGAAACTTTTTGATAACTGTAAAGTCCAGTATTTGTTGTAATAGTTTATTTTCAAAGATGCTATTTTAGAAATAAAGGATCCTAGCAAAAGGATTCAAAGTCAAAGAAAAACTTCTTCCAAAATAATTCGGCAGCTATAGAAGTTTTGAATTCCTGAAGGGAAAAAACTAGAAAATCACAATTTTTGAGATGTTTAATCCAGAAACACATATTGTCATATTCAGATTGTAAATTTTCTAATATCCAAACTTTTTTTGTCCTTTGTTTTGTTCCTAAAAGTACCAAACCAATGAGTGGACATTGTCATGCAGAGAAAGAGACATCCCATGCTCAGATGATTATTCTCTTACAAGCTCTTTAGGAGAACCTGTGAAAATTCGAGCTTGGAACATTGCTGGTTTGCCCTCAGATTCCTTTTCCATTGATAATGGGATCATCATTATGTAAGGAACATGTTTTCTCCTCAAGTTAATTAAAATAGCTACTGAGTATTTGACTTGTATCTCCATTAAGATCTTGTCACAGTACTTTATTATGATGTGAAATTTACCCTATTTTTCTATAGCATAAGTTCTGGCAAGAATGGCCATTTCTGTTATCTAAGAATCAGAGTACTTTATTTGAACAGGAAACTAGGTGGCACAGTGGATAGAATACCAGACCTGAGTCAGGAAGACTTATCTCTATGAGTTCAAAACTAGCTGTGTGACCCTGGACAAGTCATTTGACCCTGTTTGCTTTAGTTCCTCATTTGTTAAATAAGCTAGAGAAAGAATTGACAAAATACTACCAAAAAAAAACTCCAAATGGGTCATGAAGAGTTGGATACAACTGAAAAATAATTAAACAACAAAGCTTATTTAGATACACTTATCATCATAACATTAGTCATCTTGAGGGTAGGTTGTTTGTATTTATGAAAAACTCATGAAAATCATAAATTTTGCATTGAATTTGCCTGAATGTATTGACACATGCTTGGGCAGAATTCCCAGGGGGAAGGGGAGGGAACCAAAGAGAATGACCCTCCAGTGTGTGTTGCCCATGTTTCATTCAGACTTCTAGTTATAATGTAAAAATAAATAACAGATCTTTTGAAACACTGAATAAGTATATTATTTTTAGTGAGTACTCTTATTTAATCTGTGCAACTTAAGAAACATGGAAAACAATGTTTATAGTGAAGACAGTTTGGGTTTTTCTGCCTATTTTTTTTTCAGCTTTCAAAGTATTATATTACTTACCAATTGAAAATGAATGAGAACGTTCTTGATTTTATTATCTGAATTTTAAGTTTTTGATAAAAAATTCATCCAAGTTAACACAGATTTCTCACTGACAGTCTGATGTATAAGTACAAAAAAGCATTTTCAAATTTCATTTAATCTCCTTAAATTGTAATGAAAATTCAGTCAACTAATTGTATTTACTCAATTTTTGAAGTGGCCACTCTCTGTGGTGAATTTGTGGGAGTATATGGACTAAAGTTTTACAAGGTGAACAAACATGATTTTGCAATCTGTAGTATTAGAGGGAAGAGTCACAATGACAAGATATTCAATAGAATATATATATATATATGTATGTATGTATATGTTGAATGCTTTCCATGATAAAAATAAATAATTCATTTAGCCATAAGAATTGTGAGCAAAACAAGTCTATCAAATTTTATACTTTTGAGTATAAATCAAATTCAATTTTGTGAATTTGGTCATTGAAATGACCAGCTGTTTTGCTATTGGCAGGCATGAAGATGGAAATGGCAAAGTACTCCAGTATCTTTGCCAAGAAAAACCCCAAGTGGGGTTATGAAGCGATAGGTAATTTTTGAAATGACTGAACAGAAAAAAGAAATAATTTGTATTTAAAATGTTCATGTAATTTGTGATAAGATTTGAATTATTTTATCATGTATTGTAATTAAAAATAAATTTTTGCATTATTTAAAAATATATAAAAATTAGTATACCTATATAACAAAAAATTTAAGATGAACAAATAATACACATTTGAATGAGATATTATAGTAACATATTTCAAATAATAATGAAATTTAATTGAATTTATTTTGACATCAAATGTAAAGAGCAAAATGGCTCACATAACTTTGTAAGAGGAAAAATCTAGAGGAGGAATTCAGGGGTATAAATTCCCATTAAGAAAAATTCCCATTAACAATAAGCCCCAAGCAAGCCAATGTCTTTCTAGTTGTGAGAGAGAAAATAAAAGAGACAGTAGGTAAGCAATGATAGGGTATAAATTTCTTCAGGAAATTAATATGTCAAATATGTAAAAGATATCAATTTTTATATAAAGTATTAGCTGGAACTTGATAATTACTGCTCAGTCACTTTTGATAATGACATATGACAGAAAATATTGAAATATTACATATTTTTAAGAGTATTGCTTAAGGAGATCATTTTATCCAGAAGATGACAGAGTAGTTCTTTCCCTCCAACCTCTTCATTAAAAACCTCATAGGAAGGAATTAATCTCTGAATATATAACAACAAAAGCTGAATCCATTAGATAAAAAGACAGAAGCAACAAGCGAGGTTTAAAAAAATCATGAAATAAAGAATTCCTATTCATTGTTCCCACCCTCTATCCATTGGATGAGATAATGTGGATGATTTGCTGCCTGCAGCAAAAATCAAAGGAAGGATTTGCTTGGATAACATCGTAGATCCATTGATGTATCAACATCTATTAATGAAAAAAATATTTTAATTTTTTTTGGTACAGACCCATGATCTCATCAGTATAGGGAATGCCCGGAAAGGAAATTCTTCCTACCATTGAAGATCAGTAACTGTTCTATAATTTTTGATAGTCTTTGAGAGTCACCTGGTACACTGAGAAGTTAAATGACTTATCCAGACACATACCCAGTATGTGTTCTTTTGTTCAGCTTATTTTCTTAACTTTTTTCTTAACTCTCTATCACAGTGCACTCTTTTTTTAAAAATTTAATATCACAAAAAATGATAAATGTGACTGCAAGGAAATACAGAAAATAAAATCAGCAAGTATTGAATTATATGCACATTGATATACAAGGATATAGGAAAAATAAAAATAAAATCAAATATAATAAAACTTCAGATAGAGTCAGAAAGGAACATGATGTGGAAGAATCACTTATTTATCTATTGTCTGGTGATTTTATTTTAATTCATTATGTACTTAGGAGGTTTTATGTAGTTTTTCCCCCTTTTTCATTTATTCATTGCTGTCTTTGTTGCTGATTATTGCATTTATAATGAGAACTTTAAAACTTGTTTAAAAAAAGAAAAAATGAGACAGAGAAATGAACTAAGTATTGTAGTGACAAAATGAAAAATGTGCTGGGTGCAATTTGAATGTACTGGGTATTTTAAGTTTAGATGATTCAAAGTTTTCTAGCTTTTGATCATCTATAATTTATGGTGAGAACTATTCTAAATTAATTGATGGTCAAGTGACCAGAAAGAATAGCAAATGATTTGAAAAGTATAATTTAAATTTAAAGAATTTTGAGTTTCAAATGGAAGAATAAACTATATTTGACTTATCACTTATTTTTTACTGTTTTCATTTAAGTTACATAATTTGATGAAAATGGTGGTATTCTAAGAACATAATTTTCTTTGGGAATTGAAAAATGAACAGAGAAAACAGAAAAATTTATTTGATAAGTGACAGTTAATATTCATGAAAAACTACCATAAAATTTTCTATGAAGTTAAGAAACTAAGACTTAGACACAAATTATATTTGAATTTTAAAATAATGATCATTTGCAGGTTTTGACCCAATTTATATGAGATGAGACTTAATTTTGTCAATCAATTTCACTTAAGTATGGTATTTTTGTATTCACAATTAGGACATCAAAACTCTGAAAGTTATATCTTACATTCTTTGGATACTCTAGTATAAAAATTGTGATGGAATTGATTGAGATTATGAAGTAAGATATAATCAGTTTCATTTTTGGACCATATTCATTCTTTCTTTCCCTTCCAGGAATGCAAGAAGATGGCCTCTAATGATAGATCCTCAGGGTCAAGCTAATAAATGGGTAAAGAATATGGAAAAAGCCAATACCCTTCACATAATCAAATTAAGTGATTCAGACTATGTAAGGACCCTGGAAAATTGCATTCAGTTTGGTACGCCTGGTAAGTAATTAAATAGTAAAACTGTATATTACCTAAATGCCTGGAGAGGGCACAATTAACTCAAAAATTGTTTAAGATTGAAAAAAAGGACAAACATCAGATACATATAAAAATGGTGATTTTATTCTTCCATTTCATTATTTGATAATCAAATTAAACTTTGTTAATTGTAATCACAGTAGGTTAGGAAATTTTCCATGCCTATATATATTTGTTTGCAATGATTTCTTTAATTTAGCTATTTTACTTGTTGCCTGAAATTGGGCATTCTTTTTCATTACGATTCTTATATTCTTTTTAAGAGTCTATATGATATACCAAAACTTGCTTACCAGACCATTATTTCTACTGCCAGTTTTTTCCCTTTCTCTATAGGTATTAATTAATTAATTAAGGACTTTATGATACTTGTATTGTTGTATCATTGTCCCTTTATCATTACAAAGGCATATGAATCTGAAAATTACTTTTCAGGAAAAATCTCATATATAAACTTTACCTTTATCAATTTAAGAAACTAGATTAAATATTTTATTGTTTGAATATATCTATAATAAATCATATTTTAAATTTAAACTATCCCCCAAATAACAAAAATCGTATTTATTCTTTGAGAAAGTATTACATAGCAAAAGTCTCCTAGTTTCATAATTTTTCATGTCACTTTTTGTAATAAAGTTATATACTTAAAAATATTAAACTTGAAAGAGAACAGTGTTTGATAACTGAGAGAAATAACCAGAAAGGAAAAATTACACATATGTTTACATATACAAAACTTATATTGATTCATTCAACAAATATTTAAAATTATCATACACATTTTTGATAGTATGGTATATTGGTTATTAGGAGTCCTAATAATTTGAATTTAAGTCCTATCTCTATTACATAGGGATCATGTCACTGGGCAAGTCATTTAAATTCTCATTATCCCAAACAACTTTGTTAAGACCATAAGTTGCAGAGCAGTTGCCAGGCTATATTAATGGAAAGGAATTTCTCACTGGGAATTCCCCAAAAATCACAGGTACATTAAAAATAATGGAATAGGATATTTATGCATTCAACAGGCATTTTCTGAGCAAGGAGATACCAAAAGTGCTGCTCTTAAACCCTCTTGAAACTGACAATTTAATGGGATCAGGGGTTGGGAATAAATGTACCTAAGAGCAATAACCATGAACAATGAGATAATTACAATATACTGAGGAGGTTCAGAAGATTAGAGAGATAATTTATCATCTATTAATATGAAAATCAGAATTCTAGAACTCATTTTGAAGATGGAGAAACTGAGGGAGAACATTCAATCATTGATTAAGTGCCTCCTGTTCTGCTAGGTCCTGGGGCACAATGGCAAGAGGGAATGAGAGATTGAGATTTGCCAAAGGCTATATTAAGGATTTGTCTGAGATGGTCTTATTCTATCTACAACTCTTTCCATTACCCTAGGTCTGCTCAATCCACTTGACCATTTGAAATAAAGTTAATGATTGCTTATTACATTTTTTGAAAATTCATCAAAGAGAAGGGACAAATATCTTTAATCCATTTTTAGTTTTATAAAGAGTGAAACAGATGGTAGTTGGTACAACTATTTTTGCATTTAACCTTCAAGTAAATGAATCTTTCACTGTTAAAATTTTAAAAAGCAGATGTAATTAAGTCCTCTTCCATTTAAGCACCTGTGTTTAGATATTGGAAAATTCAAGAAAACTATAATGCAAATAAAGATACATATATTTGAGTTGACTTAGAGGGAGGAAAGAACATAGAAAGTGAGTCAGGCACATGTTATTGGAATATGATTGTCAAAAATGTGTTCAGATTTGCTACATTTTTATGATAGTCTTGAATCCTGGCTACAGGATCATGTACTATGTCACACCTAACATTTAGAAAGAACAAGTAACTAATTATTTAGCATTTTATGTCTATTTCTGTCACTAGAATTAACCATATATTTACTTTAAATAAGACTACCAATCTTGTTTTAAAGCTATTAATGGCTTTTTGAATATACAAAAATTTGTTTGCTCTTTGGTTTCAAACTGAGGAAATACTTAACAGAAGAAACATTGGAAAATAGTTTATTTGTTAGTAATATTAAAAAACCTAAAACTACTGTTTCTTGTATGTTTTAATAACACTACATATAGATAACTTTTCTACATGCAAAGTGCTAAGAATTTTTGACTATCTGACATAGGAAGTTCCTCCTAAAGTCAGTAAAGCAAAGCATCTTGGTGAAAGATGGACCTTGATGTACTGTTACCTTTTGCCTGAATGAATGCAATGAATACATCGAGTAATTTAAATAACATGACATCCTATTATGAATTTATTCTAGTTTTGCTGGAAAATGTCGGGGAAGAACTAGATCCTATTCTGGAGCCTCTTCTATTAAAACAGACATTTAAACAGGGTGGGAGTATATGTATCCGACTTGGTGATTCTACAATTGAATATGCACCTGACTTCCGCTTCTATATTACAACTAAGCTAAGAAATCCACATTATCTTCCTGAAACATCTGTTAAGGCTAGTACTTGAAAATCAATGTATATCTTATCCAGTTTTTATAATTAAGATTTAAAATATAAATAAAGATATAAAAATGTTCATTGTATAAATGAGCAACTTTTTCATTTTGAACATTTCCAGAAAGTGTTATAATATTTTGTAAATATTGTTTTTTGACAATGCTTAAATAAAACATATTTCTTAGTATTCTTTGAAAGTTAATCCAAATTTAATTTTTCCTATTGATGATCTTTCTGGATTTGTATTGTTTAAAATTGAAGCTTTGCACAATCATACTTTCTCTTACATATTATCAAATGAAAATATACAAACTGAATTTTTTGCACATTAAGATTTAGCATTTTCTCATTGGATTTTTTTATTTTATTCTCATTAGCTATTTGAAAGAGTTTTATTTAGTAATACTTTGAAGAGTATGATAAAGGGTACTTTGAGCATCAGAGTCTAAATGACATTACACCTTAATCAGATATACATAACTCAAACCAAAAACAGAAAATAAGCAAAATAGTTCTTGAGTTTGATGTCTAACAAGAAGAAAACATTAAGACAGTGGCAATTTTCAGGACTAGGGGAGGGGAAAGAAGTAAGTTTAGCTTAATATGGGGAGTTTTGGTATATTGTGGTTGCAAAATTTTTCTGGATATAGTAAAAATGCTTCCTACACTTCCAATGGCAGAGAAGAAATCTGGGTAAACGTTTGAGGTTATGATTCCAGGAGATAAATGAACTATTTCTTTTGACAATGAAATAAAGCTAAGGGAGAAAGACTAGAAACATTTTTCCCATACTTAACAAGGTGATTAATAATGTGAACCTGAATGTCATCTGTGTTCATGTAATTCTTGTTGGAATGTTTGAGGTTGTCACATTTTAATTTAGAAAATAGGAAACATAATCTAAAAAGAAAAAAGAAAAGATTTAGGTTAACAATAGTCACCAGCGATTTCTAATTAAGTGCAAATATAAGTCTAATATGTATCTTAAAACACTTTAAAATGAACTTAGATTCTAAAATATGGATAATCTTGAATATATGTATATATATATATATATATATATATGAAATGCCTGACAAATTTAAGTTTGGGAATGATTTTATGGGTTTTTTTGGTGGGGGGAAAAATTACTTCTAATCATATTCTTAGTCTGTTAATGAATGAAACATTTAATAAGTACTGAATGAGTTTTTACTATATACAAGCAATTATGTTAGCTACCATCCATCTGGTTTTAAGGAGCTCATAAACTCACAAGGAAGTAAACATGCTCAAAAAACCCCATATTTTAAAAGAAGTACAAATTGTGATATGAGAGTACAGAGAAGGTAGATGTCACTTGCACAGGAGGGAAATAAGAGTCAGTTTTATAAAAGGAATAGTATTTGAGTGCTGACAAAGGATGAGCAAAATTTGACAGGTGGAGATTGTATGGATGAAGACAAGACACAATCTTTATCAATTAAATTAAGAAATATATTGACTTAGAAATACTGTTTGAAAATGAAACAGAATGATGAATTAGACTTTAAACTTAAACTCCAAAGTAAATTACTGGTTTACCAAAATTTCTTGAAATAAAGTACAAGAGAAAAAAATTGAATAGTAAGACATGTAGAAAATAGTACATGTAATGGAAAAATCTCAAGTTTACCACCAACATATAGTAGTAGTAGTCTCAGGACTCCAGGGAAGAAAATGATCTATGAGTCACTACTGAAATCCTCAAGATCCCTAGAGTGTCTTATTGCTTCATTATTTTTAATTGCTTAAATTGATTAAACTGGGAGTAGGAAACATAGTGAGGCAGTTACTTGCTTTCATTTACAAATTAGATCCTTTCTTAGAATCCAATAGGAAGAATTGTTTACATCTTCCTTTGAAAAGGCACCAAAGGGATAATACAGACATTATGCTGGAATGTATTCATTTAGATCTAAATAAAATACATTGATGAAATTATATATGTTCGCTTCTAAATAAAAATCAACTAAAATTTTAAAAAAATTTTTGACTTTAAGATACTAAACATTGGAAGAATATGAAATAAATTCTTCCTTACATTTAAAGTTTTAGACTGCTTATAAAACATGCATTTTGCTAGCAGCATACTGACTGTCTCTATAGTGTAGCCTCCTTTTTACTCTATACCAACTCTGAGAATATTCTCAAAACTTTCAACATGTTGGTCCCATATCTATATGCTGAAGAACAAAACTATATGACTATTATTAATAAAAAAAAAAGTTAAATTTGGGGGCGGCTAGGTGGCGCAGTGAATAGAGCACCAGCCCTGGAGCCAGGAGTACCTGGGTTCAAATCTGGCCTCAGACGCTTAGTAATTACTTAGCTGTGTGGCCTTAACCCTATTTATTTGCCTTGCAAAAACCTAAAAAAAAAAGTTAAATTTTAAGAATTTCTTAATTATGTGATTTAAAGTTCAAATTATACCTTTTCTTAAAGCCATTTGCTTTCTAATTCCTTTTTGGGTCTCTATACTGCCAATTTTTACTTAATTTTAAAATTTGCATGGGTATTTGTGTTTTTTAACTTATCTTGATAATTTGATTCATTTTTTTATATATGTTTAAAGGAATTAGTGTTTGGATTTTTCTATTTACTTTATTTTAAAACATATGCTTTACTCTCTCCTTGCTCAATGAATATTATATTTACTTAATTAAATCAGTACTATTTCTTTCACTTAATAAAGTTATGATGATGATGATGATGATGATGATGATGATGATGATGATGATGATGATGTCTCAGGCATGTGAGCTAGACCCTGGAATATAAAATCAAAACTAAATAGCTTTTACCTTCAAGGAGTTTTTATTTTACTTGGAATGAGAAGAGCAGGAGAAGGACTATGTATATAGCTTAAATATTTTTTTTAATGTATACAGAATAAATGATTATCCTTTACTCTAGCTAGTCCTCATCTTTTGGCTACTTAAACTCAGTCTATTTAAATTAAAATACTCCTAACTCAATTGATGAATACTGAATATTCCCTCCCCACCCTTTTTTGGTCATCTTTGGGATCAGATTCTTAAGGTAGGCCCCCATCTTTTAAATCAGCTAGTTCACTTAAGAGTTTTTTTTATGTTTTGATTTTGCCTGAGGAAAAATCTTTTTTGTTAACTACTTTGGAAAATCAAATAGAACAAGAATAGTTTAAATTGAACTCTATTTCTACCAGGAGTTAGGAAAATGATGACTCTATATGTGTGTGTGTGTGTGTGTGTGTGTGTGTGTGTGTGTGTGTGTGTGTGTGTGTGTATACATATATATATATATATATATTTTGTCTAAAAGTATAGCAAAAATATATATTTTTAAACAAATGCCTCTGCAAAGACATTCAGTTCCCCAGCATTAACTGTTTTTTAAACTTCATATCTTCACCTATGATCTCCATTATGAAGAAAGTAAAAAAAGCATCAAAATAGCATTTATGATACTTTGTATGATTGTTGAGGAATTTGTTTTGTATTATTAAGAGTGAGAAATTAACCTTTGAACTAATACTGAGATGGCCACAGTAATTTTATATATAGATATTTTGCGTTAATAGGCCCCATAGATAGTGAAACGGAATGAAATACTTTACATTTTAATTCCAAAGTAAACAGAGTACCAAAATTTCTAGAAATAAAGAACAAGAGAAAAAATTAAATATGCAGAAAATGGTACAAGTAATAGAAATAACAACAGCATAAATGTAGGAGCAATTTGAAGGAGACTATGACCCATGACCTAGATATTCCAAAAAGGGAGGATTCTTAAAGGCCTTTGTGGATCATGGATTCATGGATCACAAACCTAAATCAAAAATTTATCAGAATATGGAGAGTTGGGGTGGCTAGGTGTTGTAGTGGATAAAGCACCGGCCCTGGAGTCAGGAGTACCTGGGTTCAAATCTGGTCTCAGACACTTGATAATTACTTTAGTTGTGTGGCCTTGGGCAAGCCACTTAACCCCATTTGCCTTGCAAAAAAAAAAATACCCAGAATATGGAGAGTTACAAACCATTTCTGAAGGGAACCAATACACCAATGTAAACTTTGCATCAATAGAATAGAGGAGACAGTGCAATGCATTGGTTCTTGATGACATCTTGAGGAATAATCAACAGATGCATAGATCTTTAGGAAAAAGAGAATAAAGACTTATGAATAAGGAATTTGAATATCACAGAATGAATATATCCTTGCTATGATAGAGCACATGGGAGCAGTAATTGATAGAATGAAATAAGCAAAACTAAACAATAAGATATTGAGAAATTGTTTCTCAAACTCTGATGAAATGTAAATGTCTTAGTTCATTTCTGTATCAACAAATCTGTCACTGTTATTCAGGGGGCTTAATATATAAATATATTTTTTAAAAACCTAATACTAGTACTTTTTCTTGTTCTTTTTCTTGTTTCTTATATTTGCTAGTAGCCTTAAAATGAGAATTAGTTAATATGTTCAATTGTGAGGAGATTCTCTCAATCTAATTATTTTACATTTATTATTGAAAGACTTGCCAGCAATTAATAGCTTTTTAACAAGAATATGTTAAACCACTTTCACACTATCTCATTTGGGAATGACATTATAGGTTTTTAAAGTGCAATAATGTCCTCTAAAACTTAAAATTCTAGTTCCTAGAAACAATTTAAAATTCTCATCTTTACATAAATTTCTAGGCTAAATAAAATATGCTTTGGGAAAAATCTTAGTGTTTTATGCAGGGACTTGGTCAGTAGAAAATAATAGCTTTTATTGTAAGAAAGCCTAATGGTGGTGTTTTTTTGCAAAAACTTTCATTTATAGGTTACATTATTGAATTTTATGATAACTCCTGAAGGAATGCAAGATCAACTCCTTGGAATTGTTGTAGCTCGAGAGAGACCAGATCTTGAAGAAGAAAAGCAAGCCTTGATATTACAAGGAGCTGAAAACAAAAGGTTTCACATTTTGCTAATATGAGATACTTTTATTTTTTTAATGTAAAGAGTAAAAGTTTATTAAAGTATACATTGAATTTTAAAGTATATGTAAAATTCTATCATTTTAAAATTATTTTAAAATAATCATTTTTAAAAACTATTGCAAAAGAAAATCCTGTCAGTACTTTTATATGAATAATTAGAAACAGTTGCTCAAATTTCAAGACAAGTGCATTTTCAGATATACAAATAATATTCTAGTTAATACAAAAGCTTAATTATCCATTACACAATTTTGATTTCCACAATTTAGTATTTATTTATCAAAATTTATTTAATTTCCCTCTGTTCCCCCTATTATTTTAATTCAAACTGCATTACCCTCAAACAGCCTTGATACAGATTTTAGATTGTGCAAATATCTTTTAGACTATCAAGTAAAATATAAAGGAAGCAAATGTAGCAATATGATTGGTCTACTTTGTGTTCAAAATCTTTAATATGGGTAATAAATTAGGCTTTATGACTTAGTATATTGGGGCAATGTAAAGAGCACAGGGTGTGGAATCAGAAGGGTCCTGGTGTTACCAGATACTACAACTGCGTGAGTATATCCCTTAATCATGTTGAGCCTCATTTTCTTCCTCAATAAGACAGTGCCAATAAAAAATTTGCCTGCCTAACTCACAGAAATGATAAGAACAAAATACTTTTTACAAACTATTAAGTAAATATGAGCTGTCATCATCATCATTATCACTCTAATTATTTAAATGATCTCTATATGGAGAGGAATGGCTTGTCTGTCATATTTTTGAAGATAGGTAGATTCAGAATGTAACATCAATCTTCATGTGATAAACTACATCCTTTGTTACAAAAGAATATATATTTTAAGAATGTATGTTTAAGGTATTTTTTTAATCAAACTCCTGCTTTTCATTTTAGGCAGTTAAAAGAAATAGAAGACAAGATCTTAGAAATTCTTTCATCTTCAGAAGGCAATATTTTAGAAGATGAAACTGCTATTAAGATATTATCTTCCTCCAAGGCTTTAGCTAATGAGATTTCTGAGAAACAGGCAATAGCTGAAGACACAGAGAAAAAGATTGATGACACCCGTATGGAATACCGTCCGATTGCCATTCATTCATCAATCCTGTTTTTCTCAATAGCAGATTTAGCTAACATTGAACCCATGTACCAGTACTCACTCACTTGGTTTATTAACCTTTTTATCCTGTCTATAGAAAATTCAGAGAAATCTGAAATTTTGGAGATAAGGTATGTGAGATAAATACTAATTAATTACTAATTAATGCATGGGTACCAGAAAGTGTTTCTTAGCTTTCATTGTCATTTTGGTATTATGTTGACATTGCAGCAATTTCTCCACATTAAACTTGATTAATCATTATCCCAGAAATAATCTTGGGATTTAAGAACTGAACAGATGTGTCCAAACTCAATCTGTTAAGCCATTCTTCAGTGAATCATTTGCAAATAGATGTACAATTCTATCAATTAAAAAAATCTTTAATACATTGTTTCAAAATTTTATTAATAATTTTAAGTGAGAAGTTTATATTTTTAAAAAAAGGTTTGATGCAGATATAAATACCTGTAAGTACAAACCATACATGGCAAGTGCTGATAAAAATTGATGATTTTTTTCCATATTAGTTCTTATTAATTATTTTTATTTAAATGAAATTCTTTTTTATATCAGAATATTCTATATTTTAATCATTATTACTAAAGTTTTTTTTAATTTTGAAAAAGATTAATTTGGAATTTATTTCTAATAAAATAAAGTTATTTTTAAGAGTTGCTATACAAACAAAACAATTTATATATTATTATTAAGTGATTTTTATAGTTCTTTATTGCATATTGTAAATTTTTGTAGTCTTTTAAAATAATATTCAACATAGGGATCTGCTAGGAAAAAAATAAATTTTCTAAACCAAAAAAATTATTTGAAGAAACTATGTGAACTCTTTTGTCAACTGGTTATCTCAGTATGAAGTCATGTATTTAGTCTCCTGCCAAATCTAAGTTAATTCTAAGCTTAAGTATTCACATATATACTTAAGAAGTCTATTATAAAAATCCAATGTGTTCATCTCAATGTTAATCTCAGTAAAGATTGATATGATGTTTCTTCATCTATAATTTTTGAAAAAAATTTTCTTTCTCAAAGGTGCCTAGAATTCTGAAGTTTTTTAAAACTAGTAATATTTTAGTCTTGGTTATTTATTATTCTCCAACTGATGGAGAATGAGAATAAAGCTGCTATATAATTTTAATTTATAGCTTATCTCTCTACTAAAATTATATATACAGTATTGATAATCCTTTCCTTTTATCTAAGTCAGTTCATTGTCCCTGTATAAAATGTTGAAGGAATAGCAGAATCTCTAGGTAGGAAATGTAGTGATGGAAATGGGGCTCAAAAGGTCATTCTTTTTGTTTGAGAATATCAATAATTCCTTTAGATTATTCTGTATTCTATGTGTTTCTGACAAACTTATGACTAACAAGAACTAATAGCAAAAAATAGGAAAAAGAAACTGATCTCTTTAAAAAAAACCTTCCTTATTTCTACTTTAATAAAGTGAAGAATAAAGTAATATTTGTAAATGTATAGATATGTATACATATATACATATAAATTTACATATGTTACATGTATATGTAGATATATGCATAGTATTAGATACTATTTGTGACCAGTAGCTATCTGGGGGGAGGGAAGAAAAAATTTACATGATAATTTTCTTGTAAATTTGAAAGGAATAGCAATACATAGAAGATTTACAGGTTTATGTGCAATCATCTTTTTATTGTACTGTGTTATGAAAATGTTTGTTTTATCCATAAATTAAAAATTAAATTTGAAAAATCAACAGCATTAAGAATTTTTAGGATTATAAAAACTATGTGTTTGGTAGAATTAATATGCTTTTCCTCTTTAAGCATAGTCAAAGGTTTATCACCTCTTCAGACAAAATCATTAAGACATTTTCCCATTTTAAAATTGACTGATTTTTTTTGTTTTGTGATTTCTGGCTACTATTCTAACTTGAAGATGAAATTAGAACTCATTCCACAAAAATAATGTCTCCATTAGAATTGTTGTACAAGGGGTAGCTAGGTGGTGCAGTGGCTAAAGCACTGGCCCTGGAGTCAGGAGTACCTGGGTTCAAATCCGGTCACAGATACTTAATAATTACCTAGCTGTGTGGCCTTGGGCAAGCCACTTAACTCCATTTGCCTTGCAAAAACCTAAAAACAAACAAACAAAAAACAAAAGAATTGTTGCACAGAATCTAAAATTTTAATATTAATAAAATTTAATTTCTTTCTGACTTTATATGAGAACCAGTTCAACATTAGAAACTGAAATAACTTACCAGTGGCTAAAGTTTTTAAATAATCAACAATCAGAACATTTTTCATACTAATGCTCTAAAATCAAAGGATTATATATTTCTCCTAATTAGGGATTTTCAATATGACAAATAAGGAATCAAAGTTAGTCCTCAAAAAAGAAGTTTTTTTTTAATACTGCAAATAATTTGCTATTTTACCAGGCTAGTCTTTTTTCATTAGTATTCATTTAAGAAAATTATCAGCTAAATGAACTTTTAGGGTTAAGAACAGAGGTGTCAACACAAACATCATTACTTATCTGCATATATTTTATATGTTATATATAAAACACAGCCATTCTATATGAGCAGTGTTGCCTAATAGGTAGAGAACCTAAAGAATCAGGAATATCTGAATTCAAGTGGTAAGGTAGAAAGGGCACTGATTTTGGACTCAGAAGACCTGGATTCAAATTCCAACTCTGATCCTTATCTGACCTTGGATAAGTCACTTATCATCTTTCTTCATCTATAAGATAAAGAAGTTGAATGAGACATTCTGAGGATCCTTTCAGCTCTAGATTTTATATCTGATTCCCTACTTCTGACCCATATGGTCTATGTCCAAGAGATGCTGGGCAAATGCTTAACCTCTTAGTGCCCCAGAAACTTGAGAGAAGATACTGATCTGCATTACAGTTCCTCTTTAAAATATATTGACTCTTTTTTAAAGGTCAAAGAAGAAATAAATTTGTACTTAGATCTGTCAGAGAATAGAGAGCTAATATCCTTTCAAAAATCCAGTAGGAGTAGAAAGAGAGAGAGAGACCTTCACATGGTAAACTGACCAGGGATCTTAATGAACTGGGAATTAATTAGACTTTATTATTAATCAGATGATGCTTTTCCTTTAACCATTAATTGAACAACCATTTCTCAAGTCTTCTATGTGTAATGATAGGTGGTATAATATATCCATGGGTCACTGGACTTCTCTTTTACTAGCTATTTAACTTTAGACAAATTACCTATATTTTCTGAGCCTCACTGTCCCTAACAATAAAATGAAGATGATGATTTTAATAATGATACTAATTCTACAGTTGAGGCAGCAGTAGGTAGAATGTTGAACCTGGATTCAGGAAGACTCATCTTCCTGAGTTCAAATCTGGACTCAAATATCTCTTAGTTGTGTGCCCCTGGACAAGTCACTTTACACTGTTTGCCTCAGTTTCCTCCTCTATAAAATGAGTTGTAGAAGGAAAAAGCAAACCACTCTAGTATTTCTCCCAAGAAAACCCCAAATAAAATCATGAATAGTCATGATTCAGACAAAACTGAAACTGAACAACAACAATTCCATGGTAGTTGTGGGAATTAAATAATGTATTTGCAATAAAGAGTGGAGATGGTAATGCTAGAAAACTATACTAATGTCAGTGCATATAATGAAGTTGATTTAGGAGAGCTCTTACCTTCTAAAATTCTGAGAGTTGTAAATTGAAGGGTATGTAAGTTAAGGGGGAAGGGAAGCTATTAATTGTGCCACTGATGTTTGCTGAGTTGGACCAAGAGAAGGACCACAATAAGGGACATTCTCTATTCTTTGATCTTCAAAAGTGGCTTCAAATGCTGCCAAGTTAGCAGCTATATTATTTGGATATTTATTTTAGAAGTTAGCTCCAAATACTAGCCTTTTCATCATGAAGAATGGTTGAACTTTTAATGCAGTCTGCAGTTCCCATATCCTTGGCTCCCAAATTTAGCATCTAGAGGCTTTTGGTTCACTTTGGCTTACTGATCTCTCTCACTCAATTTTCTCTCTTCCCTAATCCCTGTCTCATATTAGTGGACTTCTGCATACATATTGATTGTCACTTTGACATTCTAACCACTCAGTTCCTCAACCTATTTCTTATGACCTATTACTCCACCCCACCTATGCCAAATGCAAAGACAGTCATGCTCTTGATCTTGCTCATAGCCATAAATTCCACCTCCAAGTTCAAGAATTCCAAAATCCCCTTATCTGACTATAATCTGTTGGTTTTACATCTTTCCTTCTGCCTTTCCTTACCAACCTCTTCATCCATACCAGTACCTCTAATCCTTTGTCCTCTCAGTTCTCTCTATCTTGCACTATCTTTCCTCCTTTCCTCATCTGTACTCCTTGGTGAACCAATCCAACCCTACACTATCCTTTTAAGTCCCTGGCTCTTGGGGTGGCTAGGTGTCATAGTGGATAGAGCACCGGCCCTGGAGTCAGGAAGAACTGAGTTCAAATCCGGCCTCAGACACTTAATTATTACCTAGCTGTGTGGCCCTGGGCAAGCCACTTAACCCCATTGCCTTGCAAAAACCTGAAAAAAAAAATTGAGTCCCTTCTTATATCAATTATCCCCTGTCAAGTTTTAGCTTTGTATCACTCTCTTTGTTCTTTGCCTTTATTCCTATACACATACATATCCTTGAATTAAGCATTCAAGATAGGTGAAGACTGCTTCTGTCATTTCAGTCCTATCTAAATCTTTGTAACCCCATCTGTGATCTTCTTGGCAAAGTCACTGGAATGGTTTGCTATTTTCTTCTCTGGCTCATTTTACAGATGAGGAAACTAAGGCAAACAGGGTTAAGTAACTTATCCAATGTCACCAGCTAGTTTAAGTGTCTGAGGCCAGAGATTTGAACTCAGGAAGATGATCATCCTGACTTCAGGTCCCATAATCTTTTTTTTTTTTTAGGTTTTTGCAAGGTAATGGGGTTAAGTGGCTTGCCCAGGGCCACACTGCTAGGTAATTATTAAGTGTCTGAGGCCAGATTTAACTCAGGTACTCCTGACTCCAGGGTTGGTGCTCTATCCACTGCACCACCTAGCCACTCCTAGGTTCCACATTCTATTCACCACCCCTTCCCCTACCATCTAAACTGCCCCAGGTCAGCAGACTTGCAATAGACCAAGCATGGGGTAATGAGGTCTTGCATTAGAGTGGTTACAGTGTCAGAGAAGAGAAAGAGATGTATATTTTAGAGATTTTACAAATGTAGATTCTATTGGGGGAGGGGGAGCAGAAGAGATTATAAGCATCAAGGATGATGAGCTTAAGGGCCTTGGAAAATGGTGTTGCCCTTGATAGTAATAGGAAGTTAGAAGGGGGAAAGCTTTAGGAGGAAAGATTATGAATTTTGTTTGCTCATGTTGAGTTCTAACTGGGTCCACTACAAATTTATGTTGCTGTTATTGTGGTTCAGTCAGTTTTCATTTATGTTTAACTCTTCATGACCCCATTTTGGGTTTTCTAGGCAGAGATACTGGAGTGGTTTTTCATTTCCTACCCCATCCCATTTTACACAGGAGGAAATTGAGGCAAACAAAGTTAAATGACTTGCCCTGGGATACACAGCCAGTAAGGGCCTGAGACCAGATTTGAATTCAGGAAGAGGGGTTTTTCTGACTTCAGGTTGACACTCAGTCCACTATGACACCTAGCTCAAATGGGCAATCCTTCTGTACTATTCCTATCAACTCATTTTCCCATTCTCCATGAGGGCTCATCCAAATTTCACATGCCCCACCCCCAGCCCTACCTCTTAGTTGAGAACCTTGCTTTTTTATACTGAAGAAGAGGTCACTCACTATGAACCTTCTTCTCCTCCCTCAGATCCCTCAAATCCCTTGTCACTATATCCTCCTGTCTCACATTAAAAGGTGGATTTTCTCCTTTCAAAACCTTTTATGGCCAAATTCCTTGAAAACATCATCTTCAATAAGTGCCTTCACTTAGTCTTCTCTCACTTCTTAACTCTGTACCCTCCAATTTACAACTTCATAATTCCACCAAAACTGCTCACTCCAATCCTTATTCTTCTTGACCTCTCTGCCACCTTTGACACTGTTGATCAACCTGTTTTCAGAATGCCACACTCTCCTCCTTATGTATCTGACCCCTCCTTAGTGACCTTTGGTGACTCCTCATCCAAATCATGACCTCTAAATATAGACATCCCATAGGGTTCTTTTCTGGGTCCTATACTCTTCTCCCTCAATATTGCTTCACTTGGTGATTTCATAAATTACCATGGATTTGATTACCATCTCTATTGTAATGATTTTCAAATCAAACCATCCTGTCATACTTCTCTGCTTGCCTCCATCAAACATTTCCAATTGTTTTCAGTTTTCTCAATGAAGATGTCTATCTTAAGGCATCTCAAATTCAACACATCCAAAAAAAAAAGTCATAATCTTAATTTCCATCCCTTAATTTCTTTTTATGGTCGAGGACCACACCATCTTCCTAGGCCCCTCAGGCTCACAATTTACATGGCCTCCTTGATTCTTCATTAACTCTCATCTTCCCTTTCTCTTCTCTACTCCCCGAGTCTAATCTGTGATCCTCAAAGTTATCTCTGCAACATCTTTAAAATACATTCCCTTCTCTTTTCTGAGAATTACCATTCTAGTACAGGCCGTTATTGCCTCAATATCCACACTTCAACCCATCTTTCATTCAGCTGTCAAAGCAATTTTCTTAAAGAGAAGATCTGACCATGTTGTTCCCTTTCCTCCAGAAACTTCAGTGGATCCTTATTGTCTCCTGGATCAAAAACAAAATCCTCTGGGTGTTCTTCTAAGATCTTTGTAACCCAGCCCCAACTCCTAATTTGTACCCTCTTTGATCTAATGACTGTGACCTCCTTGCTATTCCTCAAATAGGACATTCCATCTTCTTCCATGCTAGGACTGTCCTCATTTCTTCCTATTGACTTCCTTCAAAGGTTAATTAAAATCCTATTTCTTACAAGAATTATTAGTTCCCTCTTAATTCTAGTGCCTTTTTAAAAATTAGCTCCTATTTTTTTCACATATATAGCTTATTTATACATATCTATTTGTTGCCTCCACTGTTAGACTGTGAGCTCCTTGAGAATTAGGGTCTATCTTTTGCCTTTTTTGTATCCTCCCACCATTTGCCCAGAACCTGATACATAGTAGTTACTTAATAAATATTGATGATTCTCTCTTACTACTATTATTGCTTATCAACTTAAATTGACTTAAAATGGAATGCTATTTCAGAATCACACACCAAAGTGTTTGTGATCCTCTGGAGAAATTACTAATTTGTCATGTTTCCAAAGAACAAAAAAGCACTATTTCAGACACCTTAATTAATCTAAATTGGAATATAAACACATTTCTTTTGTAAATATTAACAGGACTTTTTCTGGAATTAAAATTATTTTTTCTTTTTTTTGCCAAAAGTTGGAAAATTTTATAAGTAGAAAACATTATTTTCCCATCAGAATACTTCTCTTCTTAAATTCTAAGATGTAGACTAAGGGAAGAAAACTTTTTCCATAGCATGTCAAAAGTTGCTCCAAAGAATCCACTTTATACTATAGAGATTAAAGCAATTATATTTTCCTCCTAATTCAAGCACATTGACTAGAATAAAACAAAAACAATTCTCTATCTTCACATTTGCTACTTTTTTATTTGCAAAGAAAACATGATTTAATGATTTATGTTTGTTAAGAACGAAGAATTTGATTCAATTCTAGCACTGCCACCTTCAGTTTCAGTAGTCTTCTCTAGTGGGGAGGGGGGAGGCGTTCTGATTCAACTGATATTTTTTTCTGTTTTCTGAAATTCTAGGCATTTTTGTTATTTTTTTTTGCTTGAAGATCTTCAGATTTTGTGACTCATATTCTTTTGGTAGACTTGTCTTCAAGATCAATGTTTTGCTAATATAGAAATCCAGTAGGTTTTTTTCCTTAATGTTATTCTTTTTTGCTTCTATTAGACTCATGGTTATTTGTTTCTTTGATGAGATTTGCCATATTTAGGTCCTTGAACTATCTGTTAGACTTTCCCAGGATACTAACTTTTGTAAAGGGCCATCTTTAATGCAGGACTCTGGGCTTTTGACTTCTGGAAACTAAAGATCTCAGGTAGATGTAAGTTATTTTTTTGTGCAGGGTTTCAACTGCCTCTGTGATTCCTTTAGCCATTGATGGTGCCTTCATTTTTTTCTCCAGTGTTCTGCCACAAAATATTTAAACAGATCTAATTAAAAATTATATGAATAAATATAATATATTAAATATATCTAATAAATGTTAAATATAATAAATTATATAAATAAAATTAATTTTATATATGTGTATGTAAAAGAAGGATCAGTAATGTGTGTGTATTTGTGTGTGTGTGTATGTGAGAATTTCTGGCCCTTCTTTTCTCATAGATAATGACATCCTGGTTATCACTTAGTAGATTGCTCACAAGGTCTTTGGTTCCCAATCAATTGATTCACCTAAACAATGAAAGTACATTACTTTATCTCATTCATACAGAGAACATTGTGCAACCCAGCTATTTTTGTGCCACTTTCCAAGAAAGAGAGAAAACTTTCCCCATCAGTCTGGGGAAGAGTACAATGAGTAATTTAAATCTACAGAGAATTTAGACATTTTAGATTTTCAGTGACTTTGCCAACTAACTTTTTATCAGAGTTGCTAACAAGAGAATATAAAAACTAATTCAATAAATGTACTTTTCCTGTTGAGATGCAGGTGGATGTTAAAGAGCAGGTAAAGACATCAAAACTTGGGTCTTAAATAATCCTCAGATAAGACAGTCAGTCTATAAATAACCAAAAAGTTGCTTACACAACTACACAGTTTTGAGAAACTGTAGGGAAATCCCAGGATGAAAACACCCGTCAACAGTTCTGATCTATCTCCCATTATTGTCTTGAAGAGCAATCAGGGAGACTGAGTGGTAGAGTGTCTCGCTCATGTTCACATAACTCTGACAAATCAGAAATAGAACTTTAACCCAGATATTCCTAACTCAAAGACAGACTTTTCTCTAAAAATAACTGACCATACTGTGATTATTAGTTGCCTTAATGCTTTGTTTAGATTTTCATTATTTAAAGTATTCTATCATTGCTTTATGATTTTTTCATGCTTGCTTTTACTAATTTCATATTCAAAGAAAATATTCATCTCTTATAACCATGTTATTAAATAAGAAATAGTGATTTAAATATATCTTTAAATATAAATAAATGGTTTTAAAATGCCTTTATATCCAAAATATAAACTGTTATGGGAAATTAATGGAAAAAAACTAAATTGAAATGTATCTCCAAAAAATAGAGCTAGTTCGCAAGACTTTTAAAACAACAAATTAGTATAGTATGTGCAATGATTTTTTTTCCAAAAGGAAGATGCGTAGCTTTAAAAAAAATCAGTCAACAGTAAAATGTAATTCCACTGCAATGTTTCTATACTGTTTTGCTCACAAATTGGTTAACATGTTTAATGAGGATCCTTGATTGTTTTTTGGGTAATTGACCAGAAAGTTTATTAGAGCAATGAAGGTCTAACTGGTTTGTAATAGGTTTTTGTAAATGCATGGGTTTTAAAGTGATATTAATTTTTAATGTTTTTTCATTCTTTGATTTCTTCACAGACTACAAATTCTCCAGGACCACTTTACTTATTCTTTATATGTTAATGTCTGTCGTTCACTCTTTGAAAAGGATAAAATGCTCTTTTCCTTTTGTCTAAATATGAATCTCCTGATACATGAACATTTGGTCAGTACCATTTTTGTAAGGCATTCATAAATTAATAGTTACATTGTTACTAAGTTATTGTATACATAAGTTATTGGTGCATAATGATATTCACAAAAGAGAAAAATTCAACCCATAAATAATGCTGATTACATTTAATGCAACTCACTATATCAAGATACTTTGATTTCACAGAGGTGAAAAATGTTATAGACATAGAAGTGTTACAATGACATATTTTAACATTAAAATAAAATAAATTAACCTATAAATGTATACCAACTCTGTATTTTAGTATATTGTTTCAGTATATTTGTACCAAATAGATTAAGTACAATTTTAAAGTATGTGAAGCAATTTAGTGGCTGAATGAAACAGTTTGGTTTTGAATTAGTGGAATTTTAATACCACTTAGCATTATTTGAAAATAGATTTCACTCTTCATTTGTTTTAATAATTAGAAAGAAAATTGTCCAGTTTAAATGTATTCATTTAGAGTCTGAAGAGATTTTTAAAAGTCAAGCTTTTCATGTACATTCCTCAACCAGGCTCTTTGACAACATGGCTTATTTTTGTATAATATAGTCCTTTTTTTCAGTATGGTGAATAAATTTGTAATTTAGAAATATCTCAATTTTTTCCATGACATTTACAATGTTGAACGGTAATTCAATAGGGCAATGATTAATTTTAAACTATAAATTAAAGTTAGGGTTCTTAAGAAAACGCTAATACAAGAGATCTTTTCAAATGATGCAGAGTAGTGCTAAAAATTCTTCTAGAAATTATAGAACTCATAGGTGTCTCTGCTAATCAGAAATGATATTCTGACACTTTGGTTTTTTTAAATTTATTTTTATTAAAGATATTATTTGAGTTTCACAATCCCCCCCCAATCTTACTTCCCTCCCCACCCCACCCCACACATAAAGCAATCTGTCAGTCTTTACTTTATTTCCATGTTGTACCTTGATCCAAATTGGGTGTGATGAGAGAGAAATCATATCCTTAAAGAAGAGACAAGAAGTCTAAGAGGTAACAAGATCAGACAATAAGATACCTGCTTTTTTCTAAATTAAAGGGAATAGTCCTTGAACTTTGTTCAAACTCCACAGCTCCTTACCTAGATACAGATGGCACTCTCCTTTGCAGACAGCCCAAAATTGTTCCCAATTGTTGCACTGCCAGAATGAGGGAGTCCTTCAAGGTTGATCATCACTCCCATGTTACTGTTAGGGTGTACAGTGTTTTTCTGGTTCTGCTCATCTCACTCAGCATCAGTCCCTCCAGGCTTCCCTGAATTCCCATCCCTCCTGGTTTCTAATAGAACAATACTATTCCATGACATGCATATACCACAGTTTGCTAAGCCATTCCCCAATTGAAGGACATTTACTTGATTTCCAATTCTTTGCCATCACAAACAGTGCTACTATAAATATTTTTGTACGAGTAATGTTTTTACCTTTTTTTCATCATCTCTTCAGGATATAGACCCAGTAGTGGTATTGCTGGGTCAAAGGGTATACACATTTTTGTTACCCTTTGGGCATTGTTCCAAATTTCTCTCCAGAAGGGTTGGAAGAGTTCACAGCTCCACCAACAGTGTAATAATGTCCCAGATTTCCCACAACCCTTCCAACAATGATCATTATCCTTTCTGGTCATATTGGCCAATCTAAGAGGTGTGATGTGGTACCTCAGGGAAGCTTTAATTTGCATTTCTCTAATAATGATTTAGAGCATTTTTCATATGGCTAGGGATTGCTTTGATCTCCTCATCTGTAAATTGCCTTTGCATATCCTTTGACCATTTGTCAATTGGGGAATGGCTTTTTGTTTTAAAACTATGACTCAGTTCTCTGTATATTTTAGAAATGAGTCTTTTGTCAGAATCATTAGTTGTAAAGATTGTTTCCCAATTTACTACATTGCTTTTGATCTTGGTTACATTGGTTTTAGCTGTGCAAAAGCTTTTTAACTTAATGAAAGCATCTAATTGGTTTTTGGTGATGTTCTCCAACTCTTCCTTAGTCATAAACTGCTCCCCTTTCCATAGATCTGACAGGTAAACTAGTCCTTGATCTTCTAATTTGCTTATAGTATTGTTTTTTAATGTCTAAGTCCTGTAACCATTTGGATCTTATCTTGGTAAAGGGTGTGAGGTGTTGGTCTAATCTAAGTTTCTTCCATACTAAATTCCAATTATCCCAGCAGTTTTTATCAAAGAGGGAGTTTTTATCCCAATGGCTGGACTCTTTGAGTTTATCAAACAGCAGATTACTATAATCATCTCCTGCTTTTACACCTAGTCTATTCCACTGGTCGACCACTCTGTTTCTTAGCCATTACCAAACAGTTTTGATGACTGATGCTTTATAATATAATTTTAGATCAGGTAGGGTCTAAGCCACCTTCATTTGCACTTTTTTTTCATTAAGCTCCTGGCAATTCTTGACTTTTTATTTCTCCATATGAATTTACTTACAATTTTTTCTAACTCATTAAAGTAATTTTTTGGAATTTTGATTGGTTAGGGCACTAAAACAGATAATTTAGTTTTGGTAGAATTGTCATTTTTATTATATTAGCTCTACCTATCCATGAGCAGTTGATATTTGCCCAGTTATTTAAATCTGATTTAATTTGTGTGAGAAGTGTTTTATAATTGTTTTCAAAAAGATTCTGAGTCTGTCTTGGCAAATAGACTCCCAAGTATTTTATATTGTGTGGGGTTACTTTGAATGGGATTTCTCTTTCTATCTCTTCCTGCTGTATCTTGCTAGACATATATAGAAAAGTTGAGGATTTATGAGGGTTTATTTTATAACCTGCAACTTTGCTAAAATTGTGAATTGTTTCCAGTAGTTTTTTGGATGATTTCTTGGAATTCTCTAGGTAGACCATCATGTCATCTGCAAAAAGTAAGAGTTTTGTCTCTTCCTTCCCAATTCTAATTCCTTCAATTTCTTTTTCTTCTCTAATTGTTGATGCTAACATTCCTAATATAATATTGAATAGTAGTGGTGATATTCTGACACTTCTAATCATTGAATACATCATTCATATATTTGTGAAATTTACATCTTTTCTGAAGACTACTTAAGTGACTAAGGAGAATTGGAACTGTAACAAGTACTTGAACAGTCATTTCATTTTAACATTTTCAACACAATCAGATTCTACTGCTGAATTTGGAGCTTCCCAAGGCCACAGTGATGGATGACAGAGGAATTTTGAAAGGACTTTTTTTTCAGTCAGAATTTTTTGGTAAAGGTACTCTTCCATTGACTGCACATGCCTCATCAGATGACGTATGGGTAGCAAGTTAGGTAACAGAATGTTACCTTTGGAACAAAACTAGACCCTCAGTGTAGAAGAATTATGGCAGATGGAAAGAAACAGCAGCAAGTAATTTATCTTCATATGTGGAAGGTTGTGATGCCAAGGTTTAATAGAGAAATTTGCAAAGTCTTCTGCAAGAATCAAACTGCAAATGATCAATTAAAAGTTGGACTATATAGACTCTGAGCATTAACTCAGATTCTCATTCTATAGATTGTCATCCCATCACCTAACCCCTAATAGGTACTTAATAAACAGTTATGGATTGATTGGAGGAGTCTGATTATTTACCTTTTAAAAATTAATGTTAAAAAATTAAAGTTACAAAATCTTCCATGAGTTGGCTAAAGTATAAGCAGATTGTCTAGGTTTTTTTTTTAATTCTTTCTTCTGTGCAATTATATTCCAGGTTAATGAAGATGATTGGAGATTTCTGCTAACTGGTGGCATTAGTCTGGACAATCCTTTCTCTAACCCATGTATATGGCTTCCTCAGAAATCTTGGGATGAAATATGTCGATTAGATGAATTGCCGAGCTTCAAAGGCATTCGTAAGGAGTTTGTAACACTGAAAGGTGGATGGAAAAAAGTGTATGATAGTTTGGTATGTATGAAATATTATTTCATGAAATTTTTGCTTAGTATATGGGGATTTTTTAGGGTTTTTTGCAAGGCAATGGGGTTAAGTGGCTTGCCCAAGGCCACACAGCTAGGTAATTATTAAGTGTCTGAGGCTGGATTTGAACTCAGGTACTCCTGACTCCAGGGCTGGTGCTCTGTCCACTGCACCACCTAGCCACCCCAGTATATGGTTTTGAAATAGGAAAAGTGCTAATCTAGTCTTCATCTTTAAGTAAATCAGACAAATAACTAGACAGGTATTAAAATAAAACTTCAGTTTATTCTATCATTGTTTTACAATGTACTCCCTGCAAATTGACACTAAATTTGGAATTCTAACATTAATTTAATTATATGTTTTGAAATATGAAGGTACAGATATTTTTCTAGGTTGAATAATCTATTAGGAACACTCTTGATGAATTGTCAAAAACTATGAAAACTTTAAACTTTCTGACATACATATATGTATTAATATGAAGTTTTGAAAAACTTTTCACTAACTTGGATTTGGGAAAGCTACTGGTAACAGTGAAGCAGGAAAGGAGTAGACACTTTCAAAGATTTGGTATACATGTACTCATTCAGCTCATAATATTCACAAACATCAGCATTGGTTTCATGAAAATGGTGAGAAAATTCAGAATTTACTAAATGAAAAATGAGTACTCTACAGGGTCTAGTAGCAGATCAGTTTGTCCATCTCTAAAAAGGTAGTGTTTAACTCCATCAAAAGTCAGTAGGAAGATATGAAATTCAGTTTCATGCTGATAGTAATTTTGTTCTCAACATCAGTAAATGCTGAAGATACTGACTGTCCAATTCAGGTTAATGTTAACCCTTCTCTAGCTGAATATCCAACTGAAGGAGAGGTTTTTTAATGCCTTTAGACTCTTCTCTGTGGCAAAGTGCGTGGTGCTGATTCCATTCTACCAGAGAGCTATAATATGTGGAAATCTTCCAGATTATATGGCAAGAGGAAGCAACCCCACAGGAGATCAAAGATACTTCTCTTGTCCATCACATAGAGGAAAAAGAAAAGGAAATAAGTTGTCCTGTGACCACCATAGGGCGGGGGGGGGGGGTATTCTCTTGGTCATTGCTGGCAGCATGCTTGCTAGGGTCCTCCTAAATAGGCTGATCCTTCACCTGGAAGATGTTCATCTACCCAAGAGCCAGTTATGGCTTCAAAAGGGGCTGAGGAATGGTCAACCAGGTGTTTGTTGCCTAACAAACTCCAGGAGACATGCCAGGAGCCAGGAGATATGTAAACAATGTTCATTGATCTAACCAAAGCCTTTGATACTATCTGTAGCAGGGGCCTGTAGAAGATCATGGGCAAAATTTGGGTGTATGGAGAAGTCCATCAGCATGGTAAGCCATTCTTGCATAGGTTCTAGATAATGGATGATGCTCTCATGTCTTCCCAGTCACCATGGACTGAAGCAGGACTGAATGCTTTCCTCCCATGCTTTTTGTATGATGTTTTCAGAGATGTTGTCAGATACTTCAATGAAGATAAAAATGGTATCAATGACAATTATTATATTGACAATAAATTATTTAACTTGTAAAGTTATAAGCCAAGATTAAAGTGGAAGGAGAGTTGGTATATGACTTTTTGTTCTCAGATGATGACTGAGATGCAATGAAGCATGGATCAATTCTTTGTTTCTTGTGCTTATTTTGACCTAACAATTAACATCAAGTAGACAGAAGTTCTCCACCCACCAGCAGCAGACCATCCATTTGCGGAACCATTGGTTACAAGGTCCACTTACCTTGGCAGTATACTTTCTGGGAGCGTCCACATAGATGTTGAGTTTTGACACACATTGCTCAGTACTTGGGAAGAAATATATGTGAGAGAAGAGGTATTAATCTGTCCACAAAACTGAAGCTCTAGAGAGCCATTACGCTGATCTCATTGTTGTGTACCTCTGGCAGTATACTGTTGAACCCCTTCCATCTGAATTGTCTTAGGAAGCTTCTGAAGATCACCTGGCAAAATAAAATACCAGACACTGAGATCTTTCCTTAAGCTGAACTGCCAAGCATTCATTCAAACTTAATTGCAAAGAATATAACTGCAAGTTGGTCAGACCATGTTGTTCAAGTATCAAATGTATGTTTGCCTAAAAGATATTTTACAGAGAATTCACGTAAGGTAGGCACCCACATGATGTTCAGAAGAAGTGATACAAGGATACTCTCCAAGTCTATCCAAAGATCTTTGGAATTGATTATGAGACTCAATGGCAAAGGATTGCCCAGCATGGTACGCATCACAGCTGCATCAAAGAAGGCACTATGCTCTATGAACAAAGCAGAATTGTGGTAACTCAAAAGAAATATGAAATGCACAAATTTAGAGGCTTCTCCCTCCCAAATAATCATATGGATTATTTGTGCCTGACCATGGAAGAGTTTCTAGGCTTGTGTTGATATGACCAACCACAGATGGTTGCATTATACATTGCACCTGATATTGTGATGTTATTTTGGTCTTCCTTAACCATGAAGGAGAAACAATGAACATCAAAAAGTTTTTCCTGAAATACTAGAATTTGAAAGAAAATTAATTCCAACATAATTTTCACAAAGCACTCTTATTAGATGTTTAAATAACAAAAAGTTAGACAAAAACTTTTGAGTCTTAATATTTTCAGAATTTAGAAAATTAAATTTTGTATAGAAAAATAACTAAATACTCTTTTAGAAATTGATACACTTGTGTCATATCATATATCAAAACCTACCTTTCTTAGACTCGTGTCACTGAACTCATTCCCTTTTCTACCTGGTTTTCTGAACTCTATTATCACTAGCTTGTGGTATGGTTATTTAAGTTTCATTTACACTTTTTACTTCTGGACCTCTCTTATGTCTTATTGTGATGTGGAGGGGATCTTTCAATGTCAGTAGAGCACAAGATATGTTAGGACCTGGTGAGAACATAAATCAGGTTTCTGAGGGTTAGCCTAGATAATTAATTGAGGAGTGAATTTTTCACAGGTTGGTCAGAGTGGTGAAATTTACTCTGGCAGACCAATTTCATTATCTGTGGGATGAGGTGTGTATACTGAGCTCTCCCTTATGTTTTTGCTAAGTATTTAGCAACACTGTGAAGAGTATGTTATAATTAATTTTATACCCTTTTTACAGATGAGGAAACAGGGCTTAAAAGATTAAATGGCTTCTCTATGGTCACACAGTGAGACAGTTTTTGAACCCAAACGTTTTGATTTCAAACCTAACCTTACTTCCTCTATGGCACTTCCTTGTGCCATAATATTTTTGTATTAAATATTTATCTCTCCTTCATGATACCATGATTGGTTATTTTAGGGTTTTTCCCCATTATAGCCTCAATATCTAATATAGTGATTTGTGCTTAGGAATCACAATACATTTTTATAAAAATTAGAATCATATTATCTAAATTCTCTACTAGTTATTATACAAACTTTCTTACTGGTTTACTTATTCACATCAAATTTCCAATTTAGAAAAAGAAATTCATTTCGGAAGCAGCTTTGTAAGATGAAAAGAGAATGGCTTTAAAGTTGCAATGTCTCTGTGATTAGTTATGAGTGTGTCCTTGGACAAGTCACTTTATCTCTGAACCTTATTTCTTCATTTGTAAAATGTGGGGTAAGACCTTTAAGGGCCCTTTAACTTCTAAATCTGTGTTCCTTTGTTATAATTTAAAGAATGTTTCTGTAATTAGATTTGAGTCAATTTGATTCCTTCATTTTTATAGGAGCCTCAGCATGAGTCCTTTCCTGAACCATGGGAAGAGAAAATAAATGACTTTCAAAAGATGCTTATTATTCGCTGTCTGAGACCTGACAAGGTAAATGTGAATCTGAACTTTGAAATTAAAGTACCTCTTTCATCCATGCCATCCAAGGCTATATTTCCCCACAGTAAGTCCTTTAGTCACAAAAAATAGATTATATATGAAAACTATAAGAATATAAAAAAGTTGGTATGTTGAAGTTATGTTAACCCTGAAACCACTCAGAATGGGTTTATGCTATAGAAATTTAATTTCATAACTTGAAATGATAAACTACTATTTTGCCTGGCCTTTACTCTGCCCTTTCTCAATATTTCTATAACCTAATTTTGTTCTTGTCATTTTTCTGATCCTCCTCAGTGGTTGTAATATTGGCTCACTTAGTGAATTATTTGATTTGTGTTCACATATCTGATCTTATATTTTGGGTTCACCTTCTACAGCCTATAATAGTTATTAAATGCTATCCTAACTACCAAGAAATGTGCTTTTAAAATAAATATCACCTAAGGATAGCAGTACTTCAAAGATTCAGTTCCCCTTGTTTTTGAAAGAAGTGTGAATCTTCACAATTTTTTAGGCTAGGCAAGAATTGTTATATGTCTGATACAAAATAAAATCTCTTCTGAGATGTTAGTTTATTTTAAATATTTCTCCTTCCAAATATCTTAGACTTCTGCCGAATTAAATTCTATGAAAAGAAGAAACTAGTTAAACATTTTCAAAGCTTTAAATGACTATATAGCCACTATGTTTCAAATAAAAGACAGGATTTTGCTTGTATTAGGTGCTCCATAAATGATTAATGAATGATAATAAAATAGTGATTTTTTTAACCATCCTTTAAAATAAACATTGGGTGTATATGGTAGGAGAATGTATTGAGAATACTACAAACTAAGGCTTTTCAAAGGGTAATAAAGACTGAATTTAAGACACACCTAAAACATCTTGAATAAATGAGTTATCAAGGAAGAATTCTTGCCTTCTAGCCATTTAAAAACTTCATCAGACTTTTTTTCATATCTAGCCTATATAATTTATATCAAGATTTTCCTGTGCTTAGTGAAGAAGATATCAGCTAATCACCTTGCACTCAATTACCTATATATTTAAAAGCTGATGATGGGCTCTTATTGTTAGGGGAAGAGCCTGGCTAAATTCAAATGACCTCACCAGAATTGCTGTTTGAATTATAATTTAGGACCCAGGTCATATTTACATTAGGTTACATAACAGTGATCTATATGGATGAAAGGTCTAGTTATGCCAACAATCCACAGACTTAAAGTATGAAGTGATTCTTTTACTCACCAATTCTTTAACAAACCCTGAAATCATCTTATGCTTTCTCTGAATCATTTTACCTCTGGGGAGTTCCAGTTTCTAATGACAAATTAAGGTCTACATATTTAAGAAACTATATTTTTTAAAGTTTTTTTTACAAGGCAATGGATTTAAGAAACTTGCCCAAGGTCACACAGCTAGGTAATTATTAAGTGTCTGAGGCCATATTTGAACTCGGGTCCTCCTGACTCCAGGGCCAGTGCTCTATCCACTGTACCACCTAGTACCACCTAGCTACCCCAGAACTACATTTTTAAGCCACATACTTGCATTGTGACTCTAAAAGTTTAAAATTCAGAAAGTCACTTTACCCAAAAAGTATAAAAATTTTTATAACTCATCCCTTAATAAATAATAAAATTTATTGCTTATAGGAATTATTTGCTTCCTCTGAAATGTTCCTAGGCTCCCACACAAACCTTATCTATGTATTTTTTAACAAGAACTCTCATTGTTTACATAGCACTTTAAAAGTTAACCACGTATTTTCCTCGCCACCCTGTGAAGTAGGTAAGCTAAATACTCACCCCCAGTTCCTGAGGTAACTGAAGTTCAGAAAGATTAAATGATATGTTGATAGTCATACAGCTAGTAAGTATCAGACTGTGACTCAAAATGAAATGTTTTTATACTGTGTTACATTTCCTGTTAAACATTCGCTTAATAAACATTTTGAGGATGCCTACTTTGTACAGATTACCACATTAGGCACTAAAGACACCGTGCTAAATCCTGGCTATACTAATACATAATAAGATAATCATCAATTCCATTTCCAGGTTATGATATTCTTCCACTGTTAGATCATCCAATTTTTTTCCATTATCAAAAAAAAAAAGCACCAAGAGTTACGGCTTCTGAAATTTTTTAGTCTTCAACATACAGTGAATGAGAAAATACTCTTTAAATTCACCATTTCCTCAATAAAAAAAATAAAAGTTTTTCAAAAATTGTAGTATTTCATGAATCTCTATATCAATTCACTGTGTAATGCCTATTAAACCAGTATGAGTCACAGTGCAGGTTTAATCACACTCAAAATGTGACAAACTCCAACAGCGGTCACTGGGGAATATGTGTAATCACTATTAACTAGAAGCATTCATTTATATGTTATATGGCCAGATTGTGTTCTGACATGAATAGTATAATAGTTTTCTCTGATCACTCTTAAAGACTCCAATATTATGTGTTTACCAAAATCATCATTTGGATGATTTAGATGTTGGTCATATGATCATATCTGGTAAGTTTGCATTTTGGGTAGTGGATAAAACTAATCTTAGTCATCTACAAAAGTGATATTATTTATGATTTTAAAATACTGAATAGAAGCACACAGTAACAATTCTTATGCTTTTGCAATGACTATCATTTTGAAGAAAATGATGAAAAGTTAGTTCCTTGCAAAATTCACACACACAAGGACATTTAAACATTAAAAACTTCATCTTGAAATTGGGATTGATTTTTCAAGTAGAAACTGGGCTACAAATTCTATATTATAACACTCTCTATATTATAACACTCTCTCCCCAAAAAAGATCAATTACAGATTCACAGTTAGAAGGGACATCTGGTTCAACCCCATTTGAAAAAAAAATTCCCTCTCTAATACACTTGATAAGAGTCATCTGGCCTTTTCTTGAAGACCTCCAATGAGAATAAACTACTACTCAAAGCTCTAAATGCAACTTTAAATAGTTGAAGATAGCCCTTGTGCCCCACCAAGACTTCTCTAGAATAACTATCCCCAGATTCTTCACCAAATTTTCATTTAATACAAATTTTTCAGCTGTCCCTTCTTGTATCTGGATAACTTTCCAATGTCATACTCTATTTAACATACTTGTATAACCTTGAAAAAAATAGCAGGTGGGAATGATGACAACATTCATTCTGTAAGACCAAGTATTCTCCATGAAGTCCCATGTAAATTCCTCCCCTCTTCCTACCTGAACAATAACTCATGACATAATAAATGTTTTATTGATATATATATTATGTTTGCATATTTATATATGCTATATATTATTGTACTTTACATATATCTCATTTGATGTGAGACCTCTATTTCTTTATCTCTTTATTTTGCCACAGAAATATTACACATTACAAGTATTAACTCAAGAGGGTGGCTAGATGGTGCAGTGGATAGAGCACCGGCCCTGGAGTCAGGAGTACCTGAGTTCGGATTCGGCCTCAGACACTTAATAATTACCTAGCTGTGTGGCCTTGGGCAAGCCACTGAACCCTTAACCTTGCAAAAACCTAAAAATTAATTAATTAATCAATTAATTAATTTTAAAAAACAAATATTAATTCATTTGATTGTCACAATGACCCTAGCAAGTGGTTGGTATTATTGTCCCCATTTTACAGCTGAACAAAATGAAATAAACAGAGACCCATTGACTTGTCCAGGATCACATAGCTTGTAAGGGTTGAGATTCAAACTCAGGACTTCCTAACAACCAAACATAACAACACTATGTGTTCAGGCATCATGCTAAGCACTTTACAATTATTGTCTCATTTGATCCTCACCATAAGGATAAATTGGATCCTTCCCTACCTGGGAAAGAGGGCCTGTGATTATCTCAATTTTACAGATGCAGAAATTGAGACATACATAGATTAAGTGATTTGCCCAGGTAGTAAATGTCTGAGATCAGAAGTGAAGTCAGATCTTCCTGACTCTATGCCCAGTTTCTTTACCACATAGCCAGGCTCTCCTCGATAAATGGCTTTTCTTCAAGTAACCTTATTTAACCCTAAGATTACCTATAAAAATTGAAAAGTATTTTTTTTTCAGGGGCAGCTAGGTGGCAAAGTGGATAGAGCACTGACCCTGGAGTCAAGAAGACCTGAGGTCAAATACAGCCCCAGACAAGTAATAATTACCTAGCTGTGTGTGACTTTGGTCAAGTCACTTAACCCCATTGCCTTACCAAAAAAAAAAAAAGAAAAGAAAAGTATTTCTTTTCCTTCTGAACTCAAAATTGATCACATTTTCAAGTCACTAGATCATAGCAATTTATTCCAATACAGTAGAGGAATGAAACCACTTAATGCATGCAAAATACCTTCTTTGGATATTTGCTATTTCTATTCTTACTATACCAGTTGGTGTCAATGACCAAAATACCACAACCAAATTATTTTATAACCAAGAACCAAAGTCAACATGATCTTCTCCCACTTATATTTTCAGGAATACATTTGCAATTTTTCTTATAAAGTTGTGAAAATTATATATCTTCCTAAATTGAGAGGCTGTTAGATGGTAATTCTTTTTCTAAGGCAAAGATCAAACAATGTTTATGCTCTCACATAGAAATATTTTTTTATTGCTTTTCATTAGCCAAATAACACAGGTGAGGGTAGGAGAAACATGGATAGAAGCCTTAATTAGTTTTTCTGTCCCTTACTTAAATTCTGAGGGAAATTACAGTAAAGTTTACTGATACTTTGATAGAAAAAACCCTTTATTTTCTTCTTCCAGTAAAAAAAAAGAATCATAATAATTATTTTCTACCTATAAACTAAGTTTTAATCTTTGCTTTTAAAATACTAACTAGAGCCTAAGCTTATAAGCTTTACTTATCTACAATCAAATTTATTTCATTACTTTTCCATGGAAACCTGGTAAAAGTATAAATTTTAATAATAATAAATCTGCATGAGTATAATCTTCATGAAGCCAGGGGGTAAATTTTCCTTGTATCCTTCCATTGCCATTTTTTACCACCTAACAGAGCAGTCACAAGGTTGCAGTCACTAAGTCATAGATTATAGCTATAGTAGTTGGCATAAAAGTTGCTGAAGGAAACTTTGAAAACTGTGAGTGAAAAGAAATGCATATTTATGTAAAGAAAAACAGCTTAGTATCTAGCAAAGTGTGCTGCTACATATACAGTATTTAGTAAATGATCATTCGACTATTTTATCTATTTTATCATTTAAGATAAAGCTGTTTGAAAATAATAGTTTGTATAGTCTTCTGTGATATTATTAGCTCACCTAGAGCAAGAAGCCCATCAAGTTTCAGTATTTTAGTCATGAGTAGACATGATGAGATGGGAGAGGAAATAACATCTCATAGGCTCATCAATGATGCCTTGTATATGGTAGGCAATTTATTTTCATTTTATCTAACAGTATTAAATGAGAAAGTGAAATTTTGCCCAAGGTCTGAGTCAAAGAAAAAGTAGCAGGATTGAGGAATATAGTGTTTATATATTTAGTGTGTGGTAAAAAACCAGCATGACCAGAGTTCCAACAGTGAAGCCATAATTTCTAAACTGGATGCCAATCTGAATGGGTCAAAGTAACTCCTTATATTAAGACAATTCCAAGACTAATAAAGTTGGATGTTTAGTATTCACTTTTTCAAGCGCCAAGGTACTCACTACTCAATATCCTATAGTTCCTTATAAACTAATTAATACTCAAATTTTTCTTTTTTTTTCTTTAATCCAAATTTCTTTCCTTATGACTTTGATTTTTTTCTTACCTCATTCCATACCATTTGAATGTCATTCCCTTCCTCTGAGCTATAAGAGTTTTTTAAAAAAAAAATCTAGGCAGTTTTTATACCAATTTATTTTAGAACCTTAATTAACGAACACCTTCCTTTTCATATAGTTCATGAACATACCATCTGAAGTCACAAAAGCAAAACAAAATGAAAATAAATAAACAAAAAAATCACCTTCTATCTGCTATATTTATGTAAATGGATAAATAGATAAGAAGATATCATCCAAAATTGGAATAAGCTGTCTTAGGAGGTAGTGAGTTATCTGTTCCTATATGTCTTCAAAGGAATGATAGGTGATAAATATCAAGATTTTGTAGAAATGATTCTTGTTCAGATACAGGATAAACTAAATCAAAGATGTCACACACCCAGCATTGCAGCCTCAACACTCCTGAGTGCTGCACAAACCAGATTAAAATATAACTGGGAAATAATTTTGCAATAGATAAAAATGCAATAGGGGCAGCTAGGTGGCATAGTGGATAAAGCACCAGCCTTGGAGTCAGGAGTACCTGGGTTCAAATCCGATCTCAGACACTTAATAATTACCTAGCTGTGTGGCCTTGGGCAAGCCACTTAACCCCATTTGCCTTGGAAAAAAACCTAAAAAATGCAATAGAACATAGATAATGTTAATATGTGGTTTTCTAAGTCAATAAGGGGCCAGCCATTTGAGTTGTCCTGTTTGCATTTGCATTTGACACCCCTGAAGTGATCTTTCAGCTCCTTTTCAACATTGAGATTCTATGAGATTAGGAAAAAAGTTTCTTACCGTGTGTGAATTGTTAATCAGGGAAGAAGCCTTATTATCCCACTCCTCTGTAATCCATGGAGAATTTTTGTCCATAATTATAATAGCCCAATCTCTTATATGTGAATAGTGAATGAATGCATTTAAAAAGTATATATTTGTGTATCTTATTCCAGTGTAATATGTACCTTTATAAACATGTATTTTAATTTCTAGAAGACAGCTATCAAGTTCTTTATGAATAGTAAAATATAGATTGAAAATCCTTGGATAAAAATTTCTTCTCCATATTAATTATGTCTATTTTTTACTCCACAGCTAATACATTAATAGTTTCATACTATAGTAATCTTGGCTAAATACAAAGAATGAATAAAAATGTATTAAGTACTTCCTATAGTCTATGTACTGTTAAGCCTAGTAGTATATGTATAAAAAATGGGATAGCCCCTTTTTTTAAGGAGCTTCCTTTCCAGTGACAGAGACAGTACATAAAAGGGAATGGTGGCCATTGGGTTATTTTGGTCAGGGAAGTTTTAGGATTGGTGAGTTGATCTATAGAAGAATGAATTGATCTGCTTACTACACTTTAGTGGGGAATGAGATTAGCACTCTTAGAAACAGAGCAGATAGCCAGTGAACAGCCAAATGGATTGGATGTGAATCATGGTTTGGAGGCCAGCTATAGTTATAATAATGCCTAGTAAGTCTTCATTCATTCTGCCACAATCAAGACAGCTTAGTCCTTCAGTCAAATAAATTAGTTACTCCAGAGTTTAGGTTTGGATTCTGAAGGTTTGATGAATTATGAAGGGTCTGGGTGGGTAGAAGCAGGGCAGCTGACAAAATGGACAACTACTTTAAATATACTCTTCATATATATTCAGTATGTAAAATGTAGTTATAAAAATGGGAATATTGTGAAACTATTTGATAACAGTGCATAAAGGAGTAAGATGATGAGTATTCTTCTAAAATAGGTCTTTGGTTTTTAGCATACCCATTTTCTGAACAACAAATTTTCTTAAACAAATTTAATTTTTAAAAGCCCATTCTTTGCTTTTTTAAAGATTATTCCAATGGTACAAGAATTTATAATTGCCCACTTGGGCCGTCCATTTATTGAACCACCACCATTTGATCTGTCCAAAGCATTTGGAGATAGTAATTGCTGTGCACCATTGATTTTTGTACTTTCTCCTGGTTCTGATCCAATGGCAGCCCTTCTCAAATTTGCTGATGATCAGGTAATTTTAATATAGATTACATATCATGTTAGATGTTTTTTCCTAATTAAGAAAATGTTTATCTGAAATATAAATCTTAGTCATGTACATATAGCTTCTATAGAGTCCCTAAAAAGGTTAGAGGTCTCAGGCTCATGGACCCCTAAAAACATATAATGTAAGACTGATAATAGAAATTTCAAAGTATAGGGGTGGTGGCTTGTTAGCTCCTAACCTGGAAATAAGTTAAAGTTTCCTTATATCTGTGGTATTCTGTTCACTCCCACAATGATCTGTGGCAGAGGATATAATTCTCACTGAAACTGAAGCAGCTTCTCTATCTTAATTTTCTTACCCTTGGCTTATCAGGGAATGAGAGGGAGGGATCCACCCCTTTCTATTTTTCTTTTTGTATAGGAAAAATTAAGGATATGGACTAGACCTGTGATTTCATTGGTATGGGTGACTCCCAAGTAAGGAAACTCTTTGTACCAATGAAGGTCAAAGTCTACCCCATTCTTGACTTATGTCAGCAGCAAATTAAATATAGTCAGGAGACCAGCTAATTTAGGGGACAACCAAGCAGTAAAAGTTACATTTCTTTAAAATCACAAAAAATTGCAGCATAATTTCTTGTCATGTATACCTGAATGGGAAGATAAATTCAATAATAGTAGGATTTAATCTTTCTTATTATCCCTTAGGGGAGAATTTAAATTTCTCCTTGTTTTGCAACCATTGTGAATTTTTAAAATTAAAAATTTGTAGTTTTCTTTTGGTTTTGTTGTTGTTATTGTTTTTTCAAGGCAGTGTGGTTAAATGACTTGCCCAAGAGCACATAGCAAGGCAATTATTTAAGTGTCTGAGACCAGATTTGAACTCAGGTTCTCCTGAGTCCAGAACTGGTGCTCTATCCACTGTACCACCCAGCTGCCCCACATAATTTGTAGTTTTCAAAGTGATTGATAGTTGTCCATAATCTAAAAAGACTATGACATCACATGAATTGTGACATGACATGCACATTATGTTGATTATAGTGAGAAGGTTATACAAAGGCATTCTTCTCACTGCATTTTCCAGAACCATTACCATTGCATGGCCTGATTTAATAGGAAACAGGACTTCTGGTAGTGACCTGGATGCTGTGGAAGTTCTTGGCCATATGGATGTGGGTCCCTTCCATATCATCAAGGCACCACAACACTCTAGCAATGCCAAACAAGGTGCCAGTATATGATTTTCTGGTGACAAATTGGAGAAATGGTTAGATGTCCAAATCTGTATCTTGATGGTCTAATAAAAAAATCATAAACTCACTATTTAAAAATGTCTTAACATTGTATAGGATACTTTCATTCTAGAGCACTGTATTTGGAATCAGAAATTTGTCTAAGAAAGAATCAGAATAAAAACAAAAAAAAAAAGATGGTTACATTAAATATCCATCATCATAATGCATTACAGGCATTCCTGTTTATTCAGATAAAAATTTGTATAATGAAATATTTCATTTTTTGAATTGGTAAAGTTAATAACTTCCACTCAAGTATGTTCTTTGTGATGTGGAAATAACCCTTGTTTCTTGAAAACCATGTCAATGCAAATTCTGAAAAATCACATCAAATTGAAAAGACTTGCCTGAAGTATGAATTAGTATGTTGTCTGATGGTCAACCCAAAAGTTTAGGGAGCTTCATCATCCCCTTGGTCTCAGGTCTCAGGGTGATGAATTTTTCAGCCATAGGAATACTCAAAGACCATCTTCCAGTTCATAGGAGGGTTTTGATCTATTGGAATGAAGGCAGCACTCACACAGAGAAGACTTATGTGTTACACTCAAGTGAAAATGTATGGACATTTAGGAAAGAGAATTCCTCCTTTAATTTGTTATATCAGAAGGAAGAACCCTTTCTACTAAAAGGCTCAAATTATAGATATATTGTAGTAGGGAGATTAACTGGGTGTGCATTCATCCTCTCTAAAACAGCAGGACATCTCTAGTTGTTCTTGACTTCTCTAGTTGCTATTTAGTAAATCTAGGAACAGTATACTAACATCTTTCTCTAATCCTCTGACATAGCTGCATAATTAAAATCTCTTCAGATCCTAACAGCGTCTGATACATATTGACACTTATTACATGCTTGTTGATTGACTGATTGATCCTACCCCTATGGATGCCATAAATTCACCAACAGTCAAAGTAATAATTGAATCATGTAGAAGCCAGTGATGAAGAACCTGGCTTAGAACTTCTCCCTTTTATTTTCATAGATGAACATGAGCATTAGAAATAAAGAGAAAATACTGCTGGGTCTCTAGCTCACATTTCCTTCTTACTCTGCCCCAGTGTCACAGACTCTAAAAAAGTAACTAAAAGATAGAGGCACCAGGGAGGATATAAGTGGATCTTGTGCCACCCTCTCTGAAAGGCACAGAAGAATATGAATGCAGTGGACTTAAGTGCTAGGTATATTTTTTTTATTGATTCCCTTTTAGAAATCAGAACCAGTGTTAAATGGGACATGTATTCTAAATTTTGCTTTCTAGACAAAATGACTAGAATTCTTCCAAATGACTAGAAGTTCTTCCAAAAACCATAGAGTAGACTTAGTCTATTTAAAATCTCTTAGAGCTTTTCAAATTTGAAATTTCTAATGGATGGTTCATCTTTCTGATACTAACACTGTCTTCTGAGTTTTTCCCTACTTTAATCCTTATTTTCTTCAATAAATGATAAAAAAAAGAACTATAAATTAGAAAAATTTACATTATGGGATATAAAAATTCTATTTGGTTTTGAAAATTAAAGTTTGATTTTATGAATTAGATCATAATGATGTAATAGTCAATCCTTTTTCATCTCAAGTCAAAAATATCCTTTATTGTTTTTCTTTTCTCCTTGTTACCAATACCTTTAGGCATTAAACCTGTGTAAAATAATAATAAATAACATTTGCTTTATATATATATTCTCTCCTGTCATCCTCATATCAACCCTTTAAGACAGGTGCTTTTATTACCTCCTGTTTCACAACTAAGGAAATTGAAGCTAAAACAGATTCAGTGACTTGGCCCAGGGTCACATAGTTAATGAGTGTCTTGGGCAAGATTTGAACTCAGGTCTTCCTGACTTCTAGTCCAGTAGTACCACACCCTCTTATTTCCCAAGAAATCTTCCTTTATTTTCAGGATTACTGTATAAAGTAGTTCTTCCATGAATTGACTGACTTCATCTAACCTCCTTAAATCAAATACTAATCACACGAGGCAAGAAATTTTCAAAGGGTGATCCACTATTCCCCAGTCCTTGGAAATGACACAAAATTAAATCTGATTAATATTATTTTATGATTGATTACACGCACACTCACACACATATACAGAGTGAGAGAATATTTAGATGTGTATATTCAAATTTTGATAACTTTTTATATTAATTGTGTGCAGGGATATGGGGGGTCCAAACTCAGTTCCTTATCTCTTGGTCAAGGCCAAGGGCCCATCGCTATGAAAATGATTGAGAAAGCAGTCAAGGAAGGAACCTGGGTTGTTCTTCAGAACTGCCATCTCGCAACATCTTGGATGCCAATACTGGAAAAAGTTTGTGAGGTAAAAAAGCTTGTTGTTTTCAAGAAATGATATCATTGAGAATGATGACAATAAATTTGGAGAAATGGTTTACATGTGACCCCACTGATTTTTACAAAGTATGAGAAAGATCTAGATGTTGGATTTGTCTGTGGAATAGTCCTTAGTGGTCAGTCAGCAACGTTTGTTGAATATCCACTGTTCCATGAGCATTGCACTACCCTCATTCCAAATAAGAATGCATAATATACATAAGTAAAAAGAGTTGAGCATATTTCCTGAGAGATTCACAAATAAATGCACATCATATTTAATGAACATGACTTTCACTATACCCACAAGTCTCATTTTTGTTTTGTTAGAAGATATCTAATATAGGCAAATGGTTCCATTGCCAAATCAATAAAATCTTCTCATTTAATACATCACTAATCCTTCCTTCCAAGGTCAAAAACTCAGAGAAGATGGGAATAAAATGAAAACAAGTGTGACATATATGTACAATGTATTTTATTCAGTTATTTTTTTATTAAACTCAGCAAATATTAAATATCATCAATGTTCAGGGAACCCATGTTGAGGGGAGATATAGAAATGAAAGTCAGTATCTTCATGGAATTTACAGCTTAGCACAGTCTACCACATCAGAGAAATACAAAAAAGGTTCTTTGTAAGGCCCAAAGATGTTTTGGTATATGAATTTAATTGTAATGAAAGTGCCATGCTGAAATTACACTTTTGTAACTTTCCTAATTCTTTTCCATAACCCTTGAATTTCATTTAATTAATAGGGCTATTTAAGCAGTTTAAAGATAAGCAGTTACAGTTGTAATAAGAGGATATGAAAACTTAGAAATAAATGAGTAAACTTTGATGTAATTTCCAGTTTTTGTATGAAAATATATCAAGTATGGTGGGGAATGTATTTGCATAGATGATAATCCTAGACCATCAGTAAGCCATGGAGCCTAACAGAACTCACTATCTGGCATAACAATGTGATGCCATCAAATGAGAAAACAAGTCAAAAAGACCTCAATCTTTGTTTAAAATAAAGGGACAATTTTCAGTTATATTCTACTATAGTTATTTGATGATTTAAAATCTAAAATGTCTGTAAAGCACTGATTCTTAATTTTTTCATGTCATAAATCCCTTTGACAAATCTGTGGACCTCTTTTCAGAATAATTTTTTTCAACTTCATAATGGAAGGAAATATCAAATTTCATTTAGAAGTTAATGAAAATAAAGATGTAATCTTTTCTTTCCAAGTTCATGTACCCACTAAAATCTCTTCATGTACCTCAGGTTTAAATTTCTCTATAATCTGTCAGTTCCAGTTAACCATATGCTTTTTTTTTTGCAAGGCAATGGGGTTAAGTGGCTTGTCCAAGGCCACACATTAAGTGTCTGAGGCTGAATTTGAACTCAGGTACTCCTGACTTCAGGGCCAGTGCTCTATCCACTGTGCCACCTAGCCATGCCACCATATACTTTTGTAAGCTACTTAGGACAAACTATTTTAGCAAGAGTATTTTAAGGGAGATTGTACAGGGACAGGAGTAGCTTTATGTTGAAAAGTTTTCTTCATTTTCCTTAGGTTTTCTTTACTGCTTTCTATCTGATTTGTTTTATAGGACCTAAGTCCAGAAACAACTCATCCAGATTTCCGAATTTGGTTAACAAGCTACCCTTCTCCAAATTTCCCTGTGTCTGTGCTTCAGAATGGAGTAAAAATGACTAATGAAGCACCGAAAGGTTTACGGGCTAATATTATTCGATCATACCTGATGGACCCAATCTCTGACCCTGAGTTTTTTGGTGGCTGCAAAAAGCCTGTAAGTAATGCCTTGTTACCTCATTCCTGTAAAATAACTGAAAGTAGCCTCTGGTGATTATGGCTGTGTGCTCTGAGTAAAAACTACCAAATTAAATAGACTTTCTTCACTTAAACGAAGTTGATTTTGATTACTGATTACTGACTACAGAGAAGTCAATTTTATTAATATTTTATTTTTATTTTACCACTAGTCTTCTCCCTTCTCAGCAGAAATTTTGTGGTGTGCCATTAATAACTTAGATTTCTATTTAGGAAGTCAGATATAGGCCATTCCCAATACAAATCTGCAAGGCTGGCTTGTAGCAGGATATTAACTAAGCCCTTTGCTATTTGAGACCATATCTCTAAATTAAAACATCAGAATATTTTCTCCATAAAACTATAACGAGAGCCAAAATGATTGTACTAGTTGATTGATGGAAATCATAAGTGCCTTTTTCAGAGTCACCAAGATAGCTAGGAAACCACCTACTGTTTTCATGATTAGGATTTTGTACATGAATGTCTCTGACCTAAAATTGTTTCACATCATTTTGCCGTAATTAAAAATGGAAGAGAGCTTATTTTAATAGTAAGTTGCTGCCATTAAAAAGCTCAGACTTTTGTTGTCAAAGCATATTTTAAATATACACCAGTGGAAAAATCAGAAAAATAAGGGAGCTCTTTAAAAAACAAAGAAGTTAATTATGAACTATAAAAACTTTATTTTAAACTAATTTAACATCCTGTCCTTAATGTACAAGATTTGTTTTGTCTTATACCATAATATATATATATATAAAATACCCATTAATTTTTGTTCAAGAATTGACAGGTTCCTCTTAAACTTTGTGGGTAGGGTTTATTTCTGCAAATTTGTAAAGAAAAGTTTTAATTTTTCTCCAAGACCAAAAGTGTATCCTTTATAATTTTCCCAGGTTTTAGTTCTCTAGGCAATAAGGATTTGCTGACCAAATTCAGACGGGGATCTTGCGTCTCACAAATGAAGTATTCAAAACACTCACTAACCACACTATGAAACACTGTTGTTTCAGAATTTTTTAGATATCCTGTTATTGTACCAAATTCTTAATTTTCAAAAATAACAGTATTTCCTGAGTTCTTACTAAGTCATAGCTAGATATGAGTGAGCCTGTATACAAATAAACATGTTCATGTGTTAACAAGTTGAATGCATGCCTGTGACTAACTCCTGCTATTCATTTCCTTGTGGCAGTTCTAGGCCCATAGTTGTTTATACCAGGGCCTTTAATTATGCTGCTTTTGAGCAAGAGGCAATGACTTCTGCTTTTTAAAAATGGCATCCTGAAGGGGGCACTGGTTTAAAATGGCATCATGAAGAGGGTGCTTGTTTAAAATAGCATCATGAAGAGGGTGCTTGTTTAAAATGGTATCATGAAGGTGGCACTGGTTTAAAATGGCATCTTGAAGGTGGTTTTAGTTTAAAATGGTGTCATGAAGGTGGCATTGGTTTAAAATTAGCATCATGAAGATGTTGCTGGTTTAAAATGGCATCATGAAGGTGGCATTGGTTTAAAAATGGTACCATGAAGGTGGCGCTGGTTTAAAATGGCATCCTGGGGACTTCTGGCCAAGATGGTGGAGGGAAGACAAGCACAGTTATAAAATCTTCTGATCTTCCCTCATATATAATATGAAACAAACCTCTTAACAGAAATCTGATCAACAAAACCCAGAAAGAAAAGCCAGGAGAAAAAACATTCACCCACCTCAGGATTTGTCTTCTACAATTGTGGATGAGTCCTGGTGCAGAGGGCAGGTTCTACTAGGAGCACAGGACTGGGGAGAACCTAGGAGGCTGGATTAGCCCTGATGAGCCTGATTAGCAGTGGGGCTGGAGCCCAGGAGCCTGAGGGGAAGAGAACTGGACCGGCTTGATCAGCAGCAGGACAAGAGCCTGGTTGACCACGGGAGCTTGGGTCAGCTAGGGAGCAGAGGCATTGGTGTTGGCTCTGACCCTTGGGAGCTTGCCAGCAGGGCTAGAGGGGAAGTTCTGTGCAGGAGAGCTGCAGACATCATCCCTGGGCTCCTCTGGTCAGGAGGAACTCAGAGTCCACGCCTCTATTTCAGCTGAAGCCTCTTCCCATAAAAACAGGATTACAGACTACTTCTGCCCCACTAAGGCCAAGCAGCAGAACCACCTCAACTGACAATAGGGAGATAGATAACCTCACCCCAGGGTAAAGCCCACTATTGATCAAAGACAAAAGTATTTAACAGCTTCAATCACTCCCTGCAGGCCAAGAGAGAGGGCCTTAATCAAGGTCACAGACACTCCAGAGAGTCCAACGCCCCCTACTGGCCAGCTGGAGATATTATACTCAGTAAGTAAATCCTCTAGCACCCCCTACTGGTTATCAGGAGACATTATACTCAGTGAGTAAAGCCTGTAGGCATCCCAACACCAAACCTCTGTGAACCAGCCCCTCCCCAACTCAAGGTCTTAATACAGTGAAGAAAGACCAGCAGAAAAGAGGGTCCATAGAAAAATTCATGGAAAGAAAAGACCCTAACTCAGAGAGACCTAGAACCTCTGAGGGGAATATGATCTAGTCTCCATCACAGAAAGACTTCCTTGAAGAAATAATGAAGGAGTTTAAAAATCAATTGGAAAATTTGGGAAAAGAAACCCAAGAGAAGATTAATACCTTGCATCAAGAAAACAAATCATTGGAAAATACAATAGGACAAATACAAAATGAGAATAATTCTCTCAAATCCTTGGGTAAATGCAAAAAGAAAATAATTCTCTCAAAACTTCAATTGGTCAAATGGAAAGCTCTTTTAAAAATAGAATTGGCCAATTGGAAAAGGAGTTACAAAAGGTAAATTAAGAAAACTCTTCTCTTAAAAAAAAAAAAGAATGGGGCGGCTAGGTGGTGTAGTGGATAAAGCACCAGCCCTGGAGTCAGGAGTACCTGGGTTCAAATCTGGTCCCAGGCACTTAATAATTACCTAGCTGTGTGGCCTTGGGCAAGCCACTTAACCCCATTTGCCTTACAAAAAAAAAAAAAACTAAAAGAAAAAAGAATGGAATCTGTGGAAACTAATGACTTCATGAGACAGCAAGAGCCTGTTAAACAAAACCAAAAAACAGAAAAAATAGAAGGAAATGGAAAAATACCTCATCAGCAAAGCTACTGATCTCGAGAATAGAATGAGGAGGGAAAACCTGAGAATTACAGGTTGTCCTGAAAACATTGAAGAAAAAAAAAGCCTAGACCTAATACTACAGGATTTAGGGATGGAAAATTGCCCTGATGTCATGGAACCAGTGGGCAAAATAGTTATTGAAAGAATACATCACTCCCCTCCAGAAAGAGAACCTAAAATGAAAAGGAATGTTGTGGCCAAATTCCAGAACTACCAGATGAAAGAGAAAATGCTGCAAGCAGCCAGAAAGAAACAATTTAGAAATCAAGGAGCCACAGTAAGGATTACGCAGGACCTGGCTGCATCAATATTATGGGATCAAAGGGCCTGGAATGAGATATTCTGAAGAGCAAGGGAGCTTGGAATTTAGCCAAGGATACACTATCCAGCAAAGCTGAGCCTTCTCTTTCAGGGGAAAAGATGGACATTTAATGAAATGTAAGACTTCCAACAATTCCTGATGAAAAAAACCAGAGCTAAATAGAAAATTCGGACATCAAACAGGAGGTTCAAGAGATACATGGAAAGGTTAAAAGGGCGGGGGGGGGGGTAAAGAAGAAAAACTGCTATCCAATAAGATGAAACTGGCAATAACCCAGCATGGGAAAAAGAGTCTCATAACTCTTAAGAATTGTAACTCTATCAATTTGATTTAAAAAAAAGAAAGAAGAAAACCAAATTGCTAGTATCATAAATGAAAAAAGTGAATTCACCATCAATGAGGAGGAAATTAAAGTAATTTAGAATTATTTTGCCCAACTCTGCCAATAAATTTGACAATCTAAGTGAAATAGGTGAATATTTACAAAAATATAAGTTGCCCAGGTTAAGTGAAGAGGAGATTAAATACCTAAACAACCCCATCTCAGAAAAAGAAATTCAACAAGCCATCATTGAACTCCCTAAGAAAAAAAATCTGCAGGGCCTGGATTCACAAGTGAATTCTACCAAACATTTAAGTAACAATTGGTTTTGATTCTATATAAATTCTTTGTAAAAATACAGGAAGACAGAACTCTGCCTAACTCTTTCTATGACACCAATATGATGCCGATACCTAAACTAGGAAGAGTTAAAACAGAGAAAGAAAATTATAGACCTACCTCCCTGATAAATATAGATGCAAAAATCTTAAATAAAATCTTAGCAAAATAATTACAATAATACATTAAGGATAATTAAGGATAATAACATTTTGACCAAGTAGGATTTATCCCAGGAATGCAGGGTTGGTTCACTATTAGGAAAACAACAAACCTATCAGAAATTATATGATTATATCATAGATGCTGAGAAAGCTTTCGACAAAATACAGCACCCATTCCTACTTTAAAAAAACTAGAGAGTATAGGAATAAATGGACTGTTCCTTAGAATAATAAGTAGTATCTATCTGAAATGGGGATAGGCTAGAGGCATTCCCAATAAGATCAGGGGTGAAACAATGATGCCCATTATCACCGTTAGTATTCAATATCGTATTAGAAATGTTAGCTTCAGCAATTAGAGAAGAAAAGAAATTGAAGGAATTAGAATAGGGATGGAAGAGACAAAACTCTCACTCTTTGCAGATGACATGATGGTCTACCTAGTGAATCCCAAGAAATCATCCAAAAAACTACTGGAAACAATTAGCAATTTTAGCAAAGTTGCAGGATATAAAATAAACCCTCATAAATCCTCAACTTTTCTATATATGACTAGCAAGATACAGCAGGAAGAGCTAGAAAGAGAAATCCCATTCAGAGTAACCTCAGACTATAAAATACCTGGGAGTCTATTTGCCGAGGCAAAGCTGAGCCTTCTCTTTCAGGGGAAAAGAAACTTTTTGAAAACAATTACAAAACACTTCTCATACAAATTAAATCAGATTTAAATAACTGGGCAAATATCAACTGCTCATGGATAGGTTGACTAATATAATAAAAATGACAGTTCTACCAAAACTAAACTACCTGTTGGTAGGGCCTAGCCCTACCAATCAAAATTCCAAAAAAAAGTTTTAATGAGTTAGAAAAAGTTGTAAGTAAATTTATATGTAGAAATAAAAAAGTCAAGAATTTCCAGGGATTCGATGAAAAAAGTGCAGAAGAAGGTAGCTTAGCCCTACCAGATCTGAAATTATATTATAAAGCATCAGTCATCAAAATTGTCTGGTACTGGCTACAAATAGAGTGGTGGACCAGTGGAATAGACTAGGTGCAATAGCAGGAAATGATTATAGTAATCTGCTGTTTGATAAACCCAAAGAGTCCAGCCATTGGGATAAAAACTCTTAGATAAAAACTGCTGAGAAAATTGGAAGTTAGCATGGAAGAAACTTAGATTAGACCAACACCTAACACCCTTTACCAAGATAAGATCCAAATGGTTACAGGACTTAGACATAAAAAACAATATAAGCAAACTAAAAGATCAAGGAGTAGTTTACCTGTCAGATCTAAGGAAAGGGAAGCAGTTTATGATTAAGGAAGAGACAGAGAACCTCACTAAAAACAAACTAGATGATTTTGATTACATTAAGTTAAAAAACTTTTGCACAGACAAAACCACTGTAACCAAGATCAAAAGAAATGTAGTAAACTGGGAAACAATCTTTACAACTAATGTTTCTGACAAAGGGCTCGTTTCTAAAATATACAGAGAATTAAGTCATATTTTCAAAAAAACAAGCCATTCCCCAACTGACAAATGGTCAAAGGATATGCAAAGCCAGTTGACAGATGAGGAGATCAAAGCAATCCATAGTCATGTGAAAAATTGCTCTAAATTATTACTTATTAGAGAAATGCAAATTAAAGCATTTTTGAGGTACCACCTCACACCTCTCAGACTGGCCACTATGACCAGAAAGTGATCACTGTTGGAAGGGTTGTGGGAATTCTGGGACACTATTACATTGTTGGTGGAGCTGTGAACTCATCCAACCTTTCTGAAGAGCAATTTGGAACTATGCCCAAAGGGAAACAAAAATGTGCATACCCTTTGATCCAGGAATACCACTACTGGGTCTATACCCTGAAGAGATGATGAAAAAGGGTAAAAACATCACTTGTACAAAAATATTCATAGCAGCCTTGTTTGTGGTGGCAAAGAATTGGAAATCAAGTAAATGTCCTTCAATTCGGAAATGGCTTAACAAACTGTGGTATATGTATATCATGGAACACTATTGTTCTATTAGATGGGATGGGAATTCAGGGAAGCCTGGAGGGATTTGCATGAACTGATGCTAAGTGAGAGGGGCAGAACCAGAAAAACACTGTATACCCTAACAGCAACATGGGGGTGATCATCAACTTTGATGGACTTGCTCATTCCGTCAGTGTAACAATCAGGGACAATTTGGGGCTGTCTGCGATGGAGAATACCACCTGTATCCAGAGAAAGAACTGTGGAGTTTGAACAAAGACAAGGACTATTACCTTTAATTTAGGAAAAAAACCTGATATCTTATTGTCTGATCTTGCTATACTTTATGTTTCTTCCTTAAGGATATGATTTCTTTCTCATCACATTCAATTTAGATCATGGAAACAATGTAAAGACTGGCAAATTGCCTTCTGTGGGGGGGTGGGAAGTAAGATTAGGGAAAAAAATTTTAAAACTCAAAATAAATAAAATCTTTATAATTCAAAAAATAAAATAAAATGGCATCCTAAAGGGGTGCTGGTTTAAAATGGCACCATGAAGGTGGCACTGGTTTAAAATGGCATCTTGAAGGTGGCACTGGTTTAAAAATGGCATCCTGAAGTGATGCTGGTTTAAAAATGGCATCATGAAAGTGGCACTGGTTTAAATCGCATCCTGAAGAGGGTGCTGGTTTAAAATGGCATCCTGAAGGGGTGCTGGTTTAAAATAACATCATGAGGGGGCACTGGTTTAAAAATGGCAACATAAAGAGGGTGTTGGTTTAAAAAAGGCATCATGAAGGGGGCAATAAGCTGGCAGTTCCAAGACTTTGTTCCCAAGCCCACAGATCTAGAGATCTTGGAAACCCCAGCCCAGCTCCTTCATTTTACATGTGAGGAAATTGAGACCCCAGTGAGGTCTCCTGCTGCTCCACTTAGTTCTAATCTTAGCTTCTTCAGTGACTTTAAGGAAGCCACTTAACAATTCTAAATGTATTTTTCTATTTATCAAGATGGGAATAATAATACCTTTCCTAATTATCTCACTTAGTGTTTGTATTATTTAAATGCTTTCAAGAGCCATGACCTCTTTTTTCCTTCATTTTTCTTTTTTCTTTTTGAATTATAAAGATTTTATTTATTTTGAGTTTTACAATTTTTCCCCAAATCTTACTTCACTCCCCCCACCCCGCCACAGAAGGCAATTTGCTAGTCTTTACATTGTTTCCTTGGTATACATTGATGCAAATTGAATGTGATGTCAAGAGAAATCATATCCTTAAGGAAGAAACATAAAGTATAGCAAGATCAGACAAAAAGATATCAGCTTTTTTTTCTAAATTAAAGGTAATAAGTCCTTGTCTTTGTTCAAACTCCACAGTTTTTTCTCTGGATACAGATGGTATTATCCATCGAAGACAGCCCGAAATTGTTCCTGATTGTTACACTGATGGAATGAGCAAGTCCATCAAGGTTGATCATCACTCCCATGTTGTTGTTAGGGTATACAGTGTTTTTCTCTGCCCCTCTCACTTAGCATCAGTTCATGCAAATCCCTCCAGGCTTCCCTGAATTCCCATCCCATCTAATAGAACAATAGTGTTCCATGACATACATATACCACAGTTTGTTAAGACATTCCCTAATTGAAGGACAGTCACTTGATTTCCAATTCTTTGCCACCACAAACCGGGCTGCTATGAATATTTTTGTACAAGTGATGTTTTTGCCCTTTTTCATCATCTCTTCAGGGTATAGACCCAGTAATGGTATTCCTGGATCAAAGGGTATGCACATTTTTGTTTCCCTTTGGGCATAGTTCCAAATTGCTCTTCAGAAAGGTTGGATGAGTTCACAGCTCCACCAACAATGTAATAGTGTCCCAGATTTCCCACAACCCTTCCAACAATGATCAATGTCCTTTCTGGTCATATTGGCCAGTCTGAGAGGTGTGAGGTGGTACCTCAGAAATGCTTTAATTTGTATTTCTCTAGTAAGTAATGATTTAGAGCAATTTTTCATATGACTATGGATTGCTTTGATCTCCTCATCTGTCAACTGGCTTTGCATATCCTTTGACCATTTGTTAATTGAGGAATGAGCCATGAACTTTTTTAAAGTGGGCAGCTAGGTGGCACAGAGAGAGAAAGCACACAGCCTGCAGTCAGAAAGACAGTTTAAATCTCACCCCAGACACTTAGTAGTTGTATGACCTTGGACAAGTAACTTAATTCCATTTGCCTCAGTTTCCTTATTTGTAAAATAAAATGGAGAAGGAAATAGCAAACCACTGCAGTATCATTGCCAAGAAAATCCCATATGGGGTCAGGAAAAGTCAGATGTAACTGAAACAACTGAACAGCAACTCCTTCCTCTGAAACAGATTTCAACTTTCCAAACATCATATCAGATAAGTAATCATCATTAGACAGCTATATGGTGCATGATAGAGCACTGAACCAAAAGTCCGGAAACCTCAGATACTTAGTCGTTGTGTGGTTCTTTCATTGCCTGAGTTTCTTCATGTGTAAAATAAGGGTAGTATTGGCACCTGCCTCCTAAGGGTGTTGTGAAGATAAAAAATAAGATAATATTTTAATTTTATTTTTACTTTGCAAAACTTAAACCTCTATATAAATACTAGTTATCATGAGTTTCTGTGTTTGAAAAAAATTATACACCTAGTAATGAAACCTTGGAGTATAGAGCCTTTCTGAAAGTAGACTATTCCTCTAAGCATGACAGGGATTAAGACTTTGAAATATGACAGGAGCCTCAAGAAAACTCAAAACTTTGACTGGTCTCTCTTTTGAGAACCCAGTGCCAGCTCCAAATTACCAGAAGGCACTGAAGTTAATGGAGGATAATGCAAGAATTTTCATTTTAGCCTTGATGGCCCCAGAGTCTGTTAATTAATGATGTGGAAGCATGAATACCTAAATAAAATCTAAACAATCTAATATATTCTTTTGCAAAGAATAAAGCTCTATTGAAACATGAGGTATGACTAGTATTATTTATGATGTATTAGCAGGAAAAATTAGTGATATATAATAATCATTATTTTCTTTTTAAAGGAAGAATTCAAGAAATTGCTCTATGGTCTCTGTTTCTTCCATGCCTTAGTTCAAGAAAGACGGAAATTTGGGCCTTTGGGGTGGAATATTCCTTATGAATTCAATGAAACTGACCTGAGAATCAGTGTGCAGCAGCTCAACATGTTTCTGAACCAGTATGAGGTAGAGTAAAATGAACATCAAGGAACTTTTCTGCTTTGCTCATTATGATTAAGTTCATTTGCACTTAAGGCCTTCTGATTAATTTCAACTCCCATGACATAAATTCAGCAGTTAATACCCAAGAGTTTCTTCAGTACTTCATTATTAAAAGCACAGAGCTAATTACATGACTAAGATGTCAGGTCTTCTATTAAGAACACATTAATAGTTTATTCCAAGTTGGAGACAGAACTGGAACTGACACTCGGATCTTCTGACACCCAATCCATTTTATCATTTTGCTTCTAATACTGACTTTCTTTTCCTTTGAGGAGGAGAGGAGAGAAGAAGAAAGGGATTGATAACAGCAATGGATCAAAAGTCATAAGTCAAAGAAATTTATAATGGGTAGACATTTGGAGGGTTAGGCATTCCAATAAAGATATCAATAATCCAACAAAGATCTCAAGTCACTGGTGATGATTTCATGATACAGTGCTAAGGAATCAAATGATTTAGTCAAACCCTGCCTTATGGTTTCCTGGAGGAACATACAATTTATAGGCTCTGTTGGAATAAAAAAAATAGGTCTTTCTCTAGATAATCCTTGAAGATTATCTCATTTTCTATAAGCTTGATATTAAGTATAATTTTAAGACTAAAATGTTCAGTGCCACCATGACTTCACTTCAAAAGAAAATACAACTATATTGAGAGTTCTATTTCTTGAATAATAGGCATTCATTAAGGGTTAGAGGTAGTGAAAAGAAGGCAAGAAAATTAGAGAGCTCACAAGAAAATATGAAAGAGTAATTTTGAGTAAAGTTTTTTTGTAAAACCATTTTTATATGACCCTATATATATAACTGATAGAATGCTAATCTTATTTTTAGGAACTTCCCTATGATGCACTGCGATATATGACTGGTGAATGCAATTATGGTGGCAGAGTTACTGATGACTGGGACCGACGTACGTTGCGCAGCATTTTAAACAAATTCTACAGTGCAGAGATAGTTCAAAATCCAAACTATAAATTTGATTCCAGTGGTATCTATTTTGCCCCTCCCAGTGGTGATGTAAGTATGTGCACTTTTAACAAAATTGAAATTAACAAACGATAATCAAATGCCTGCTATTGTTTTTTAATATACATTTATTTACAAAATAACTGCTGTGCCTAGACATTGTATTGTGTTTTTTGTGTGGAGGGAGTAGTAATAGAGAATCCAAAGACAAAAACAAAAAATAGTCTCTGTCTTCAGGGAGCTAATTTTGGTCTATCCAGTGGAGACATAGACATATGTGGGTATATTGAAAATAGACAAACCTAGCTGCAGGATGATTGTAAGTAGCAGATAGAAGGCAGCATTCAAGTTGAAATTTGAAAGAAACAGGATTTTTGAAATTTGAAGAATTCTAAGAGATGGAGGTGAAGAGGAAGTACATTCCAGGTATAAAAGAAGGCTAGTATAGAGATTTAGAAGCAGAGATTGGAGTTCTGGAGATGAGGAGCAGCAAAGAAGTGAATTTAGATGAACTCACAGTCTGCAGAGTGGGGAATAACATCCAGTAAAGATGTTGAGACCCAATTGTCAAGGATTTTATGCCAAAAAGAAAAATTTGTATTTGATCCTAGAAGCCATAGGCAGCCCCTGGAGTGGGAGTGATATGGGTCACCTGTGTTTGGCAATAACAGCATAAGAGATACTAGTACCTCTCTCTGTTGAGAATTAGAGTTAGCAGTCTCTTCTCAGAGTGAACTTGGAATGGAATAGGTGGATTTCATCTTGAGCCACCCTGGTTAGTGGGAATTTGTATAATGAAGAAAAAATTAAGAAAAATTCAAAAACACTGAGAAAATTGACCTAGAAAGAGTTCTTGGGAGCTGAGGAAAGCTGTAGCAGATTAGTAGCTCATAAACAAGCTAAGACATAATCCAGAATACCCAGTATAACTACTATCCACCATCCATCCTCAGTTCTTGAAGACCAATCCCTGAGACAAATCATTTCCTTCACTTCTTAAATTCTCTGTGAACCTAGCCTCTGAACAATGTTACCCAGGAGCTCTCACAAGAGCTTTTGGGGGATTTTTGCCACCTAATCTTCCTTTGGAGTATAAAAGTCTTTTCTTTAGGATATGTTGTAGACTGCCTTAAGCACTAGGGCAGTGTCTTTCCTGTCACATGTATATAATCTATGGAATTTGTAACAAACCTCAGAATGCAGGCAGCTGAGGCTGAGGAACAGCTCTAATGAATAGGATTATCACTTTTGAGTAAACAGAAACTTGGGCCTGCTAAATCCCCCTATCCTGTGACTCCTTCAGTAAATATATCTAGCCATGTAAATCTCTAACACCTTATAATTCAAACCAGATCTCTGATGATCTGGTTTGTCAGATTAACACCAATGAGAAATCCCAGGTGTGCATTGCCATTTTCTTTCTCTTTGCATGACTCAAGCTTCTTCTCTTTCGCTGTACTTTATTTGTATGCTTATCTATACTTTCAACTGGTCATATAGTTTTCTTATGGCCCAGTCTCTCATTGTAGCTCAACTCCCTAAGCTGAGTTCTGAAGATAAATTGAGTTAACTGGAAAGATTTCATTCTACAATTGATAATGAATCTCCTATCATTTTTTTTGCAGTATAATAGCTACATTGAATACACAAAGCAATTGCCCTTGAATCCTGCTCCGGAGATCTTTGGGATGAATGCTAATGCTGATATCACTAAAGATCAGTCTGAAACACAACTGTTATTTGATAATATTCTTCTTACACTGGTAGGTGATCAGTAAAAACAAATCTGTCATGAGGCACATGAAAGATACTTCCAACATGTGCATGCTAATGTTGTTGTGGGAGGGAGTGTCATTTTATACTGTATTCAGTACATATAAAACTGCTTTTAGGATTAGTAGTGTGAAAAGTAATGCTTAATTGATATTTAATATTGGGAAGTTAATTAGTCCATAAAGCATGGGTTCACACAATTATTAAGTGAATTTGTAATCAATTGGCCTTCATTTCTGAAAGAGACCATGACATCAGGGAGGTGATGTCATGACAAGCACATGACTTGGATTTGAGTGAGGGGCTGCTGTGCTAAGTCACCAGCTTCACTTTCTCCTCCAGAGGCTTCTGGATCCAGTGCCCAGATATGAATCAGAACCACTAGAGATGGCCCTAGATGTGGGACAGTCAGGGTTAAGTAACTTGCCCAAAGTCACACAGCTAGTAAGTGTCAGAGGTTGGATTCAGACTCCCCTCCACTTGATTCTAAGACCAGTGCTCTATCCATTGCACCACCTAGCTGCCCAGAAGAGTAGCAGGGGTATTTAGCAAAATGAAATTTTCAGATTAGTTCATTTTATTTCTGTGTAGTTATTTGCAATGTGAGGGAGAGGAAGCAACTGGTTAGAAAAAAACTGAGAAACCTAAAGCAATCTGATTTAGGGGTCACCATGATAAACTAGAGGGACAAAGAAAACCCATGGAATTTCTGCTACTACTACTGGTGCTATAGTAGTAGCTTCTAGCTGAGAACTTCTTCCAAAAAGATTTTTCCAGTCCATTTGCTACATACACAACAGTAATGAATAAATGGTTATTAAAGAGCAAGCACATATGTAGGTGCACCAGCAAACAGGTCTTTGGAAAATAAGGTATTGTAATACCCAGGATTCTGGCATAGGACACATATAGAATCTTTTGCCTTTATTTAAACTTAATGATATGCAGCACATTATAAAACACATAAAACAGGAGGCTCATTCCTGTAGAAAATGACTCAGAACCAAACAAATAAGGTGAAATACACAAGGGGCAGTTCCTCAGAGTTTAATTAAACAGCATTTCTCAATAGCCTCAAAGTCAGATTGGCAACTATGCTTATAGGAAGTAATAGGTTGGCAGTAGTTCAGTAGATAAACCAAAACAAGGAGAAGAAAAAAAGAAACAGCAACAATTTCGCATTACATTGTAGCAATCTAGCCTTGGAGTCAGGACGAAGTCATAGGTTGTGATGAAATGACGGGCAGTGTTCCTACACCAGAGTTTCCCTTCTTGATAAAGCCACAGATCCTTCTTGTACACCCTTAAATTTAGCATGGCCTTGAAATGAAATAGAGATATGATCAATAATATTATAAATATATAATGTTATGGGTAGCTCATTGGGACCTTAAGAGGTTATCTAGTATGATTCAAATCTGATTAATGATTTCTTTTTAGAGAGAAACAGACCTACCTCTCAGCAAAGAGGTCATTTATAATTGTGGAAAGAGGCATTCATTGTCAGACATGCCCAGTGTTTCACTTTATTGTACCTGTTTATTTCAAGGGGAAATTTGGGGTGATGGGGAGTTGAGGAGTTATTGGGAAGTGACAGCAATGTTTTCTCTTTTTATAGAGAATCAGTAAAACAATCCTCCCCTTTGCCCCCCAAAAGGTATCACCAATTTTACATCTACTCCTGAAGAACTCCAGTAAGGGAGAACCCACTATCATCTAAGTCATCCCATTTTATTTTTATAATTCTAGTAATTAGCAAGGTTATTCTTACTTGGATTGCAGAAATTTGCCTCTCTGTAAATTACTGGTTATTCTAGTTCTGACCCCTAATGGTGTTACTCAAAATTGGTTAATTTGTTTCTTTTAAAACTAATAAAAAGAGAAGCTGCTCTAAAAACTATGAAAAAGATAACTAAACAGATGATTCCTTGAAAACAGATCTAACTTAATCGTCATTGCCTATAGTAATTCAATAAAGCAAAAGCTGCATGCAAAGGTTTTCAAATGACATTTGAAAAAGCTAGTTCAAAAAAGATAAGAGAAAGCTAACATAAATGATGTCTTGAATGTTTATGACTTACTAACAACTAAATAACATCCTATTGGCCTTATTTCTCAATATCAGGCCTTGACAGATATTGTAATTCCAATATTGCTATCATTCCAATTCTATTTTCTGTGATTGAAAGCAGATTTGGGAGATGGGAAATTTCTGCTAGTAAAATACACATTTGAAATGTTAACACTCTTATTATTTTTAAGAGTATTAAAGTCAGATATGTGATAGTTTTCTAGATCAAAACTCTTACAGAAAAGAATTTTGCGTTTATTTTAATATATTCTCAAGCACTTTTTGTAACTACACATAACTTAAAAGGTATAATTTGTGCATATTTGGACACATATTTAGAACAGACAATTAATACATATAGATTGCTAAAATTTGTGTGTTTCTTTTCAAACTGGCACACATGGCAAAAGGTGAAAGTGGCAGAAAATATAGGAAAATGTTTCCAGTAAATCAGTGCTATTATATGTGCTTCAACATTGTGGGATTTTTATTGTCTCTTTTATTTTGAGAGGCATTGATTTTTATAAACAAAATTATTTTATCTCCTACTTCTTATTTAGTTAAGAATTCACATTTCTCTAGCCATAGTTGTGCAAAGTATCTCCTTCCATTCTCTAATTTATTTTTATTATGTAAACTTTTATATTTAGTTCTTGTATCCATTTTGGACTTATTATAGCATGTGGTAGAAAGTATTCAATTTCAATGCTACTTTCCAATTTTTACAGTGTTCTTGTCAAATAAGGAGCCCTTGCCATAGTGGTTATTGTCCTTGAATTTGTCAAATACTATGTTTGATTATCAAATATTTGAATATCAGCTATTAAGTTTGATTGACTTTAGGTCTGTTCCAGTGATTAACTTTTCTAATTTTTAATCAGTATTCACATTTTCATTATTGCTATATAGCTTGAGATCTTTTAATGCTGGGTCCTTTTCATACCTTTTTTCATTTCATTAAAAAAAATGTCCTTGACTTTTTCTTCCTTTAAGTGAATTTGTTTCTGTTTTCACTCATTTTGTAAGCCCTTGGTTATTTGATATAAGTCTAAATAGGAAGACTTTCCTGATTTGGATAAACCTAAATTTGCCACATTTCAGTTTTTACCTGTTGTTCCCAGCCCTTTCTAACCTAAGGTCAGATAAAACAAATTAATTCATTTTCTACATGGTATCTATCCCTTCAAATATTTAAGTATTGCTATCATGTCTCTCCCCTTGATTTTTTTTTCATTTTTAAACTATATATCCCCACTTTCTTTTACGTCATCTGCTTGTCATGTGACATAAACTCAAGGCTCTTCACTGTGATTGCCCTTCTCTGGATACCACAGCTTATCAATGTCCTTCTTAAACTGTGGTATCTGGAATTGAATACTGTACTCGAGGTATGTTATGTGACAAAGAGAGTGACCAGGAAATTCTCTGAAAAGCATAAAGCTATAAAATTTTATGGATTTTAACCTTTTCCTTCGACTATAGTGGAGACACACTGATGTGTTTTTACTGTTCATGTTTCCTAGACTCTGTACATTCTTTAAAAAAAGTCAAGTTTTTATCATTAAAACATTATCTTGTAATTGATTGTTATAGTTTACTTTGCACTAGTTATATATTGTAATATTGTCTCCTTGACAGTATATATGAAGATATCATACATAGTGTCCTACAACATCTGTATAATATCTTATTGAGGAAAGGAAAAGTTCAGTGTTTTTAAAGGAATTGTGAGGCAGAGAATCATAATGCTGTACCATGACTTTCTGTATTTATGGGGGATCTTTTATACCAAGAGCAAAGAAAAATTCCCTTAGTTTCACTATTCTGAAGTAATAGAATTATTACATTGTAGTTTGTAATAGTGTACTTTGTTGAGGAGTCATTTGAAGAATTGTGATCAATTCTAGCCATTTCCTTTTAGAAAGGGTATTGAGGGGCAGCTAGCTATAGTACCACCCCTGGAGTCAGGAGTGCCTGAGTTCAAATCTGGCCTCAGACACTTAATAATTATCTAGCTGTGTGACTTCGGGCAAATCACTTAACCCTATTGCCATAAATGTTTTTTAAAAAGTGTATTGAAAAATTTGGTCCAGGTGAGGGTTCTTTTGGGTAGGGAAGAGACTTCATGAGATTGAAAAGGTTTTTAGAAAAAAAGATAGAGTAGAGGACTTGACAGCTCTAACAACTAGCATTTGTATAGCTCTTTGAGCTTTGTAAATCAGTGCCTATTATTCCATTTGATTCCCACATCAGTCCTTTGAGATAGGGTTTATTATTATCTTCATTTTTCAGAGGAAGAAACTGAACCTGGGAAAGGTTGAGTGGCTTTCCTAGATATCATATTATTGTTGTTCTTTGTTGTCCTTTGTTCTCTTGATATCTTGACCTGCAAGTGAATAGAATTTAAATGAGGCAGGGCTGTGCAAAGTCAACAGCCTCACTCTCTTGCAGAGTCATCCAAGTCTAGTGGCAAGACATAGGTCAGGATGTCTGGTGAAGACCATGGATGCCATGGAAGTCCTTGCCCAGGTCCCAGTTTCTCTGAGGCATCACCCATTCAGTAGTTAAAGAGCTGAGTCAAAAAAATAGCCTAGTTTGCCTTCACAAAAGAGATAGATAAGTTAATAGTATTTGAGGTAGACTGAATTTAGATCATCCTGATTCCAAGTCACAGTGCCACAAAGTTGCCTCAGTTACTTTCAAGTATATAAAGAGTTGTCATTTTAAAATTTTATTTATTTTCATCCGTATGCACATGCGTATTTCCAAGTTATAAAATTTCCTTCCACCCTCCCTTCCCACCCCTCCCCCCTCAGCAGGGAATAGTGAAGTTAGCATTTTACATACATATTTTGTTAAGCATATTTACAAATTAGTAATTTTTGGCATGAGGAATTAGGATTAAGGGAAAGAGATACATAAGAGATAATTTTTATATAGTGTTCATATGATTCGGTAGGGGTGTTTTTTTTCCCTGTATTTTGTTGGTTTTTCTTTCCCTGGTTGGGTTTAATATAGTTCATAACTAGTCAAATATGGTTTTCCTAGCTCTCTGGATTATAGAGAAATTGCTTCCATCAAGGTTGTTCATCTCATAATGTTGTTGATGTGCACATTGTTGTTCTTTTGGCTCTACTCCCTTTGCTCAGCCTCAGATCCTGTAACTCATTCTATGCTTCTCTAGAGTCCAACTACTTACAGTTTCTTATTGAACAATAATATTTCATAGTATTCATGCACCATAACTTGTTTAGCCATTCCCCATTTGATGAGAATCCCCTCAATTTCCAATTCTTTGCAACTACAAAAAGAGCTGCTATGCATATTTTGGAACATGTAGGACTTTTCCCATTCTGGATCTAGTCCTAGAATTGGAAATGCTGGGTCAAAGGGTATGAACAGTCTTATTGCTCTTTGGGCATAGTTTCATATTGCTCTCCAGAAAGGTTGGATCCATTCACACTCCACCAGCAATGCAACAATGTCCCAATCCTCCCACAACCTCCAACATTTATCATCTTAAGGGTTGTCATTTGAAAAAGGAACTGCACATGATTATGTATGGAGCATAGAGGAAGTTAAAGATAGGCCAAACACAAAGAAATAGAGTCGTTCCAATGCCTTATGAAATAATGCTCTCCCCATTGCTGGAAGCATATGAATAGAGGCTTTAACACTACTTAATCTGGATGTGGCCAGTGGCATTCATTTGAAGAGAATTGACGATGAGCTCTGAGGTTCTTTTCAACTCTTAAGATGTTATAAATAGACAAAGAAACAGGAAAGAAAATCAAAGTTTCCTTAGATGGATAAAATGTAGAATATTTTTTGGTTTGTATTTTAATATTTGCATATGTATAGTCAGAAGCAGTTTGAAGTGGCCTTAGAGTTTAGAATAACCTGAATTTCACCTCCACGTATGGGTTTAATGACCCTAGGTAACCTTGAAAACAGGTTTCCTCAGTGGGTCAGTCTACAATGATGAAACTGCAGGTCTGGAATTCAAGTAACTTAGGGGAACTCAAGTAATTTAACTAAAACTAAAAGGATGTTTTTGCACTACTGTTGATAATATTATTAATCACTTATGTTTGCTTCTTTTCCACTTCCAGAGAAGTGTTAATAGTGTGTCCATTGTCTGTTGAAGAAGGGGAAAAAATATCAAAATCTCTCTTTGTTGTCCACCTGATTCATTTTTATATTCAGTAAACTTCACAATGTTTTAGCAAATAAACCTTCCTGTGGGTTTTTTTTAATTAAATTCAGTCTCCCTTATATGAAGTCTTTCAGTTCATATGTCTAATTATTCACATCACCTGATCATCCCCATACCTAAAAAGTCATGTCTCTTGCTTCATTGCACATATTGACTTTATCTTCCACTTCTTTCCCCATTTCACCTGTGGTGTTAATGGATGCTCTTTAAAAAAAATCATACCATATCACAGTGATGTCTCTCCAAGCACTCAAATTATCCTTTTAACAAACTGTAGTTAATTAAAATAAATCAACACATTGACCATGTCTGACAATATTCTGCACCTTTAAGTCTACTACCTCTCTACCAGGAGGAAAGAGGCATGTTTCACCATCAGTTATCTGATTTCATTATTGGTCGCTGTATAAATCAGCAGTCCAGGGTTTTTCATTATTGTTTTCCTTTACCTTCTCTCCTTCACCAGACCTATTTGGGCTGACTTGACTCAACTCTGAATCACTGGCTAGAGGTTTTCTTCTCCACTAAGTTGAGTTACTCCTTTCCTTCAAATTGTTCAAAATTGGCATTCTCTATCATGGAACCTCTCTAAAGTAATCATTTGGAAGAATATGATGTATTTTAAAGTACAGATGTTTTATATATGAACTGTAGGAATTGCTTTGCTTGAGAATATGTTGATTCAGATTTTCCTGGACTTTCATTAGAATGTCTGATTGATAAACTTTCTATTGTTTATAGTCTCGTTCTTCAGGTGCTGGTGCAAAATCATCAGATGAAGTAGTAAATGAGGTGGCTGGTGACATTTTGGGCAAACTTCCCAAAAATTTTGATATTGAAGCTGCAATGAGGAGATACCCAACAACCTATACACAAAGTATGAACACTGTTCTTGTCCAAGAAATGGGACGGTTTAACAAATTACTACATACCATAAGAGAATCATGTATTAACATCCAGAAAGCTATTAAGGTAAGATGCTGTTCCCTCTCAAAAGCCAATCATTGTGTTTTATCTTCTTTCTAGTCTGAAATAAATCTGAACTATGTCTCTATGAATTTTGTTTTGGTTTGTTTTTTTGCAAGGCAATGGGGTTAGGTGATTTGCCCAGCTAGGTAATTATTAAGTATCTGAGGTCAAATTTGAACTCAGGTCCTCCTGACTCCAGGGCTGGTCCTCTATCCACTGTGCATCCTAGCTGCCTGGAAAATATTTTTTAATCAATCATCGGACCTGCAAAGACAAAAATGAAAGAGTCCCTACCCATATTCTGTCAGGTACCTGCAAAAGTACATATGAAATATAATCAAAGTAAATACAAAATAATTTGGGGTAGGAATGACACTAGAAGTTGTAATCAGTCAAACATGGCTTTGAAAAAAAGCCAAAAATTCTCTGAAGCAGAGCTAAGATGTGAATGTGGTGTGAATTGGAAAGGTAGGTTGCCAATGGCTTTCAATGATAAAGGAGCTTGTACTTGATCCATCAGGCAATAAGGAGTCACTAGATACTTTTGCTATAAGTCAGCTAGATGGCATAGTGGATACAGCACCAGTCCTGGAGTCAGGAGGACCTGAGTTCAAATTTGACCTCAGACACTTACTAGCTGTATGACTCTGGTCAAGTCACGCCCCCCCCCCTCAAAAAAATGGATAGAGCACATTGGCAGATGACTTTGTAGGATGAATTGGAAAGGGAAGATTGTGAGACAGGTATACCAATGAGAGCAATAGTATGGGCAAGAAGTGAAGAAAACCTGAAGGAGAAGAGGTTGTGGTGTGAGTAGAGAGAAGGTGATAGAAACAAGAGATGATATAGAGATAGAATCTGTAAGACTTAGCAAATGATTGAATATTTTGGATGTGGGATGATGAGGTTATTTCTATATATATACTGATTGTGCTTCCATCTCATATAGCTTATTCACATATTCAGATTTTAAATATTTTCTCAGTCTCCCCTATGACTTAAGAAGAAAACCATGAAAATATTTTCCCTGTATAATGCCTCTTCCCATTTTCTGTCACTCCTAAACTTTCTTCTGTAGCAACTAGCAGAAGATTCTTGGGGATTTTAACACTACAGGCAAAAAAAAAAGCCTAATCCTTACAAAAACAAGAGATTAAATTAAGAAAAGAGAAACTATTTTTACTATTTATTGAGTTAGAAGGAGAGAGCTCAACAATGAACTGTGGTAACTACTAATACACAAGCATATACTGAATATATTTATTGAGTATGCCTTCTACTTTTGAAGCAGATTCTAGAGTGGTGGGCTAGGGTTAAAGGTAACTGATCTTTTGTCTCCTTAGATCTGAAATGATTAATATCCAAACTTAAACTTGGAGGGAAATAAAGCTTTTATTGCTTTGCAAATTCTTTCTCCTCCTTCCCTCCCTCTGTAACTTATTTGTTAACATATAAATTGATTTAAACATGCTAATATCTTCACAAAGAGGGTCTACATTATATTTTATTACCTCATAAGCTTCCTATAGAGAAGCATTTTGGTTTTTTTTTTCCTTGTCTCATGGGAAGATAGAAAGAATCTCAGAGGTTATGAAAATGGCCAGTCCCATCCTTTAACAGATGATGAAAATGAGACCCATGTTAGTTAAGAGACTTACTCAAGGTCATGCAATATTTAACACATAATGGGCATAGCTACTAATAGATTGATTTTAATGAAAGGTTTTCATTCTAAGTAGCTATTGTAAAGAAAGATTCAAGACAGTTTCAAGCTGTACAATGACAAACATTTTTGGACAGAGCCATGTAGAAATTTACTGTGCTCTACTCTGCACATTTGTTTAAAAAGATTTTGATTTTTTTTCCTTTTACAGTTGTATGGGAGGGGGCAGAGGTAATAATAATAATGTTTGCCCTTCATTTTCGAAGACCGCGACATCAGGGAGGTGATACCATGACAAGCACATGAATTGGATTTGAGTGAGGGGCGGCTGTACTAAGCCCCAGATTGCCTTTCCTCCAGAGTCATCTGGGTCCAGTGGCCAGATATAAATCAGGACAACTGGAGATGACTCTGGATGGAGGCAGTCAGGGTTAAGTAACTTGCCCAAGGTTACACAACTAGTAAATGTCAGAGGTTGGATTCAAACTTCTGTCCTCCTGATTCCAAGGCCAGTGCTATATTCACTGCACCAGATAACTGCCCAGGGGAAGAAGTAGATAGGAAAGAAAGTAAATCCTTGATGATTTAAAAAATAGTTATTTAATATAAAACAAATTAATAAAACTGAAATGTAAAGAAATTGGCACTATCTAGGGAAAAGAGCTTAGGTCATTTATAGTCTATGAAAAGCAACAAGAAAAATAATAACTAATGTAACCCATTAAAGTTTATAAAGCACTTTACATATGTCTTGTTTGAGTTTCACAATGACATTGTGAAGTAGTGATATTCTTAAAGCACAGGCCAGATCATGTCCCTTCTCAGCTCAAGAACTTCAATTGTTTCCTATTTCTTCTAGGATAAAATACAGATTACTCTGTTTTGACATTTAAATCCCTTCACAATCTGGTTCCAACTTGTCCAGATTGATTATTTCCCCTTATACCCTATATTCTACTCAAACTGGCCTATTTGCTGTTTTCTGAACCTTTGCAAAGACTATTCCCAACTCCCATCTAAAATCCACCCCCAGGCTTGAAATGCTCTCCTTGATCATCTCTACTTCACGGTACCCTTCAACATTCAACTAAAGTGCCTTTATCCTACAAGCCATTTCTGATTCCCCTAGCTGTTCTTGCTTCAGGCCCTTCTCCATGGTAAAGCTCTTCTGTTTTTCTTTTGTATATTTCTTGTGCCTGAATATCCATGTTACTGTTCTCCCTTTAAGGGAAAAGTTCTAGCATAATGCCTCAAACATCAGAGGTATTTATTTAATTAATTCAGAACTTATTTGAATTAAGAAGCAGTTGGGGCAGCTAGGTGGCACAGTGAATACAGCAGCAGCCCTGGAGTCAGGAGGACCTGGGTTCAAATCTAACTTCAGACACTTAATAATTACCTAGCTGTGTGACCTTGGGCAAGTCCTTTTAACCCCATTGCCTTGCAACCCCCCCCCCCAAAAAAGCAGCAGCAGTTAGGATTCAGGTAAGATGGTAGAACATAAATTTGTAGTGGACCCAGTTGGCATATTTGTGGCATTCAACAGGACAGAAATAGTTATGGAGAAAGGTGCATAATGGCCATGACTCAAGATTGATTATTGGCAATCCATGATGGGCAGTTTGATCCTGGGGCTAGCAAGGGATTCAAGAGTGGAGGGCAATGTGTATATAGTTGAACTAACTAACAGGTAGTATCAAGACTATGAAGAGAGGAAAAATAAGGTCATAGCAGGAGTAGTAAATTGAGAGAACAGAGAAGATGGTAAGGGAAAGCCTCAAATTCTTGGTGAAGATGTAGAATAGATTTAAGGAGAAGTGAGGTAGTGAAACAGGAATACTGGAGGTTTAGAATCAAAAAAAAAAAAGTAAATGTAACCAACTACATTTAAGATGATAAGGTAAAGAGTAAGAGTAGATTGCCCCTGCTACATGGCTGATTTTCTTTCTTTTTTTAAAAAAAACGAATGTCAAATTTATTTTAGGGACTTGTTGTAATGTCTTCAGATCTGGAGGAAGTTGCAAAAAGCATCCTTATAGGCAAAATTCCAGGAATGTGGATGGGAAAATCCTACCCAAGCCTCAAACCACTTGGCAGTTATGTGAATGATTTCCTTGCCAGGTTAAAATTCTTACAGGTAAGTCCTAATCAATCTAATAACTATTATACAGCCAAGGTTCTTTTTTTCTCATTTTATTTCATTTTGTATTACTCTGCCAGTAAGAGCCAGCTTGCCAGTCATTCCCAGATGTAATTTATGTAGTCATTTCACTAACCTGTCAGCCTATAGTTCATTAAAACTGATTTTTGAGGATGGATTTTTCTAGAGGCTTCTCCAAGTAGCAGATGTTCATTTTTAGTGAAATCAGTTTCATTAAGGTCATTCAAGGCAATCAAATATAAAGAAAAAAACTTTAATTAAATTGGCATTCCCATTAAGTTTCAATTCTGAACTCAGATCCCTGAAACATAAAACATTGAGCATTTTAATTAGTTCAACCAGCTACTCAATGAGTAATCTGGTTTATTATTACTGAATAGTACTCTACTAAGTCATAAGAATCACTCTTTTGGTTGATTTCATGATGGTAGTGATCTAAATGCCTAATCATCTTGGAAATATTGGCTAAACAAGTTAGACTACACTGCTATTGTTCCTAGAGTAGTGATCATTACTATAGTATTAACAATTATACCTTCCTGATATGTCTTGGTAGCAACAAAAGATTGGAGTTTTCTTAAACATGTATCTGGGGTCAGGACTAAGAACATTTCTGTTCTCTCTCCCTGGAGTCCTCCTGTCTTGGCTTTGGGCTTTATGCTTATTGCAAAAACAGCTGGGGAAAGGAAAAACATGGAAAATAATTTGTACCTTTCAAATTCAGTTCCCTCAGATGTCTACAAAAGGATACCCCACCCTATCTTACCCCTTGCAGTAACACCACTTCCTCCTCATAGTGTAAGCTCATCACATAACTTACCTAAAATATAATTAGAATGGTTTCTATGGCCATTTTTATTTTCAGATTTTAAATCTTAACAATTGAGAGATCTTATTTACAGTGAGAAAGTCTTTATCTCTCCCACCATCCTTATGTAGAATTGGTATGAAGCCGGAACACCACCTGTCTTTTGGCTCTCAGGCTTTTTCTTCACTCAAGCATTCTTAACTGGAGCACAACAGAACTTTGCAAGGAAACATACTATCCCTATTGATCTGCTTGGTTTTGACTATGAAGTTATGGATGACAAGGAATACAAGAATGCTCCTGAAGATGGTAAGATCAAAAGAAGTTCCATAATAGCCCAGATATGTACATCAAGCATAAAAAAAAAATGACATTAACTAAATTTTCTAGGTTTAGCAACTATTTTATTAACTACCCAATTATGAATGCTAAAAGAAGAATTAAGATGTTGAAACGTTATCTGTTTTATGCTAATCTCAAGACTTCAAATATGGACTAACACTGAAGAGTGTAGGTTCCCCCAATTCCTAAAAGAGCTTGTTTTCTTGGACTTCCTGTGATAACACATAGTTTGGTAATGGCTGATGTTCTGCGAGCTAATGTATATAATAACAAAGGAGCTTTTGTATATGAAATTGGATAGTCAGCAATAAGGATATAAGCTTTGAGGAAGTTTATCTTTATAATCTTAATCAGTTTCTTTTTTTATTGCCCAACAGAAACCAAATTTTGTGGATATTGTTTTTTTATTTTAAATGAGTATCATTGAAAAAAATGTGAATTATAAAATTAAAAAATTATATAAATTATAAAATTATAAAAACATTAATTCTGCCTCATAATAATTATACCTTAATCAGTGGCCAAATTAAGACATTTCTTAATGTCTCAGAAACATGTTTTTGATATCAATCTGTGATTCCATCAATCTAGATATTACCTTTAGTGATATACATGGAAACTCACCTTTGCCTTATGTGTCTCTTGCACCTGACATAAAAATCAGCAATAGAAATGTTTCTCAATATGCTGGCTTGAATTCAAAAAAATCAACTAATAATCAAAGAATGCCTATATGTTGGAATATTTGGTATGTTTATTTCAGTTAATATACTGAAAAAAATACATTAGTGCTCTGTGCACTTGAGAATACTGACTAGGAAATAATTCACTAAGGAGAGAAAAGTTCATTTTTTTCAGATCTAGATAGTGAAAATATACTTTAATATCATAACTTTCTTTGAAATTCAGATGACATTCATATTGAATTCCATTTCATTCCCTTAGGAATAGTTAACATTTTATTATGTATATTGTCATACATCTGAAAATACATTGTTTTGTAATAGTTTCCTGGTTGCTCCATGTAAGTATATCTTACCAAATTAAATTCTAAATCCCTTAGTATCAGGAAACTATTTCTGGGATATCCTTTAAAGCATGTAGTACAAGGCTGAACATGTATTATTAACATGTACACAGTGAAACAGCAATAATGCCCTCAAATTTAACATACTTTATCATGGAGGATGAAAAATACAAATACTAGGGGCAGCTACATGGTGCAGTGGATAGAGTACTGGCCCTGGAGTCAGGAGTACCTGAGTTCAAATCTGGCCTCAGACACTTAATAATTACCTAGCTGTGTGGTGTTGGGCAAGCCACTCAACCCCATTGCCTTGCAAAAAAAAAAAGAAAATATAAATACTAAAATTTCCACTGAGAGTTAATAGGAGATAGAAGATGATGATGCATGCCATCTATATAATTAATGGTTAGGAGGTAGCTGTATATATTAGAAAGATAGAAATGATATTAAAAGCTCATATTTTTAGGTTTTACAAACTATCTTTGATGAAAATAATATAATTATTTATATTATGGTCAGAATCTAGTCCTATGCTCAAATTTGATCTATCTAATTATTTGCATTTTGAGTACTGGGCTGTTAAGATGATGGGAAAAAAACTTTACATGAATATTTGAGAAATTATTATCAGTTGTTATTTCAGAACCAGGACTTCAAACTAGCTGCTCAATCATTGTTATAATTATACCTTGTTCTCAATTATTTTACCATTAGCAGTATACTCGACCATTAATAGTTTTCTTTTGCCTAGGGAAAAACACATTCCACAAGGATGAGACCTCCAATAATTAAAAATATTGAAATAAGAAAAAAATCCTAATGATACATGGGATGCATTATAATACATACAGTACAGTTGATCTCCAGCCAAAGTTGCAAAAACAGCTGGGGAAAGGAATAGTATAAAAAGTAATATAAAAAGTTCAGGGGGTGGCTAGGTGGTGTAGTGGATAAAGCACAGGCCTTGGAGTCAGGAGTACCTGGGTTCAAATCCAGTCTCAGACACTTAATAATTACCTAGCTGTGTGGCCTTGGGCAAGCCACTTAACCCCATTTGTCTTGCAAAAACCTTAAAAAAAAAGTTCAGATCTTTGCAAGTAAGCTGATTTCTAAAGATCCCTGACATTCTAGTCTTTCTGGTTAGATGCCCCAGTTTAAAATTGCTTGTAATACTTAAAAAAACCTTCAGGCATACCCTGTGAGAGAAAGAGAAAGAGAGAGGAAAAAAAGAGTAGAGGGAGAGAAAAAGACACAGGGTACACAGAGACTAAACAAATAATTTTTTAAATTTCCAACACCCTTGGTTCTATTAGGGATGGACACCTAGCCACACCTCTTTAATTTTTAAGATCTAAGTAAACAAAATGTTATAGGAAGTTTAACCTAGGGAGAAAACCTGTAACAGTGAGTGCCCAAGAATAATATATACATCATAGAATAGCTTATAAAAAACACTTTCCTATTAGGAACTGAAGTTCCTCCAATGATCTTCCTCCTTTGGTACTTATGTAACTAGACTAGAAATGAAGAACAAGATTAAATTGCGAATAATAATTCCGAGTTTGTCCAACCTGACTAAAAGTGTTCTCAAGAAAATAGCACCAAGATAATATCTTTTTAAAGTGTTCTAGGAGTGAAGTTGCCTCAGAAATACTGGGCAGGGAAAAAGTACTTAAAAGTTGTAGCTATTGGAGCAGCTAGGTGGTGCAATGGATAAGAGCACTGGCCCTGGAGTCAGGAGTACCTGAGTTCAAATTTGACCTCAGACACTTAATAATTACCTAGCTGTGTGGCCTTGGGCAAGCCACTTAACCCTATTGCCTTGCAAAAACTAAAAAAAAAAAAGTTGTAGCTATGATGATCCTGGTTCCAACTTGGGGTCAAAAGAGCAGAGGGGGAAGGGAAGATGTGACTCCAAACTTAAAGCCAAAGTCTACAGAGAACTTTGTGTACTGTTTGATATTTGCTGTCCTTCAGTTCCTCTAGATGAATGTTTAGGAGAAGTTTAGCCCCCAAAAAAATTTACCATAGAATAATAAAGTCTTAGGAACTCTAAGAATTAGTTTTCCTATCTGCAAAACGAGGGTAAATATAATCATCCTACCTCCTTTGTAAGACATCAAATAATTTGACTATAAATTTGAATAAGAAGGTAGAGGGTTGTTGTTTTGGGGGTGATTTTTGGATGATAAAGCTATAATCCTCTGGATTATGAAGGAGTATTGGAATTGCATTGAATTTGGGAAAGTCATTTCATTCTCTGGGCTTCAGTTCCATCATCTGTAAAATGAGTTAAAGCAAACTAAAGTCCATTCCAGTTCCATGTCTATGATCTCATGGTCTCTAGAATAAATCATCCCTTACAACCTGGATGTAAAGAATTTTGTTTAGCTCCACCTAAAGAATTTGAGGGACTTCTGAGTCAGGTCATGTGAACAACAATTTTTTTCTCTGATCCCTAGAACCTCTCAAATCTACCTAAAACAGAAGTTACATGCCATATATAAAGCAACTTTAGTTATTCCCATGGTCCAGGACACCAAGAAATCAATAATATCTTTAAAATAATAAATTCCACCAAACCCAGGAGCACATTCTGTACCTCTCTCCCACCTCCCAAACCAATCTTAGCAAACCCAAAAATACATCACAGACTTGGATAAAAACCCACCTCTGTGCTTATTTCCCCCTCTCCTTTTTTTTCAGTGTTTCAGAGACCCCAGCTTCAGTCTGGGCCTCAGCAGCCAGTTTGACCACAGCCCTTCAGGGGCTGTGCCAGAGCACCAGTCCTGGGGAAAGCATCCTCAGAACTGCTAGTACTGGGTCAGAGAACCCAAGGACCTCAATTCAAATGTGACCTCAGTCACTTATTTGCTGGGTGTCCCTGGGCAAGTCACTTAACTTCTGTTTGCCTCAGTTGTCTCATGGGATAATAAGCATACCCACTTCCCAGGGAAAGTATGAGGATTGAATAAGGTTATTTGACATGGTATCTGGAACATAATAATCACTATATAAATGTTAGCTGCTATTATTATTAAAATTATTACTACTAATTATGAATATTGACATTGTTCTGGAAACAAGGCACAATGTAAAAGGGAATCCTTGGAGTGATTGGAGCCTTACAAAGCAATGCCAGAAAGTGCCTAGAAGGGAGACCCTAAACTGAATAGCTTGGAAGCTTTGATAGCAGGGAAAATAGAGAGATAAAAAAGAGACCAGATAACATAGGAACCTAGAGCAAGCATAAAAGAGGATGAATAATGAAGAGAAGGAGGGAAACCCGTTTTAGACAGGGGCACAAAAAATGAAATTTAAATCTAAAGAACATTTGTCTAATATGAAAATGCACAAAAATCTATATATCAGATTGCTTGTGGTCTTGAGGAGAGAGGAGGGAAGGGAGGAATGGAGAAAATTTTACAAAAATGAATGGTAAATCTAAGGAACAGGATTAACTGATGGGGAGGAGAAGAAAGGGAAATCTATTAGACTGAATAAGAGAAATAAGGAGAAGAAAGAAATACATAACCAGAGAAAAGCAGAAAGAAGGAAAAAAATAAAACCTTGGGGGAAAAGGTCAGAAGATTGGGGGTTGGGTTAAAAGGAAAAGAGCCAGTAGGATCAGGGTCACTTTTTAAAAAAAGGATTAAAGAAGGAACATAATACTGTGTTTACAGCATAAGAGATAACTTGAAACTGAAAGACTTTTTCACAGACTGCAAAAAAGACATTTAGACTAAAGAGGAAAGTGACCAAATAGAAACATTTTAAATCTAATTTCTCTGAGATATTGTCCCTTACAACCTGGATGTAAACATATATATGTATATGTGCATATATATATAATGTAAACTAAATTATATATAAATTATAGTATATTTATATGCCCATATATATGTATACTCTAATAGGCATTTCCAGATATATAATCAGAGGCTTTGAACAAACTTCTCAAGAAAAAAAGAATTTCAAAATATTTACAATTGGAATTTAAAAAACCATCCAAATCTCTACTAATAAAAGACTTACAAATCAAAACATCCTGGAGCTTTATTTTACATCCTCAAAATTGTCAAGTATAAATAAAGAAGGGCAAGATTCAATGTTAAAGGAGGTTGGAAAGTTAGTTACACCAATACATTGTGAGTGGACCCGTGAAATGATACAACCATTGCAAAGCAATTTGGAATTATGCAAATAAAGTAACTAAAATGTCCATACCATTTGAAACAGAGATTGCACTACTGGGCTTATACCCTGAGGAAACCAATAAGAAAAGAATTCCCTGTATACTACAAAACATCTATGACAGTACTTTTTGTGATAACTAAAAACTGGAAAAAAAAGTTGAAACACATCTTATTGGGCGAATTAACATATTGTGGTACATGAATATAATAGAATTTTACTATATTATAAGAAATTATGATACAAAGAAGCACAGAGAGATCTATGGGAGCGGATAGTTGTAGCCAAGAAAAAAATAATATACAGTAACTCTAATATAAATGGAAAGAATGACACACTAAAAAAATCAAAGGAAATGTAACAACATTATAAATATAAAGTGGACCTTAAATGAATAGATACCAGAGAACATCTCCAACTTCCCCCTCTGTGGAGGTAGGAGGTCCTCAAGTATTAACCACTGCACACATTTTTACACTTTTTCAATGTATCAATCAGTTATACTGACTTTTATTTTCCTTTCTAAAAAATACTATTGTCATATGACATGGATCTGAGAGAGGGATGAGGAGGGATATATGGAATATTAAAGGGATATAAGAGCCAAAAAATCAATAAAAAGTTTTTTAAAAAATAAATTTGCATGCTAGGTGCCTCAGGAATTCTGCAATCCCAATGTGGAGTCAACTTGCCAAATGCAATACTGTAGTCAGAATTATATCTACATGACCTTAAGTGGAGGGGAAGGAGCAGCTAAATGGGATAGTGGATAGGGCCCTGGGTCTGGAGTCAAGAAGACTCATTTTCCTGAATTCAAATCCAACCTCAGATACTTACTAATTGTGTACCCCTGGGAAAGTCACTTAACCATTTGCCTCAGTTTCCTCATTTATAAAATGAGCTGGCAAAGGAAACGGCAAAGCACTCCAGTATCTTTGTCAAGAAACCTCAAAATGGTTGTCACAGAGAGTTAATCATGTTTTTAAAAAATGACAGAACAAAACAAGGTGGAGGGGAAGCAAATGAGTCTCTCTATATAGACCAGATCCCTTGGTGAGAGAGGAAGAAGAAAAATATATTTGGAAAGATGGATGGGTTCAAAAATATAATCCTGGCTTCTATGGGTTCTATGTTTTCCTTATCTGAACTAATAATGACTCACATATTCATAGACACCTCAGTTTTACTTACCTTAGTTTAATGTTTAAAAAAACAACAACAACAAAACTCCATCTCCATTTATTTGATTCAGTATAAAACTTCATAGTTCTTACCCTCAGAGAACATTCTGAATTAGTCAAGATAAAGTCAGTTTCCTTTGAAGCTTTATTTCTCTTGAAAAATATTGGATGCTAGAGATAGCAGTAAAATAAAGCACATATATATCCTTGGATCACTCCAATGAATGCAATAACATACTATCTTCTGGGGAGGATAATAGGATCATAAACTCAGAACTGGAAGGGACTGATCTTACTGCTCAACTCCTTCATTTTACAGTTTTGGAAACTGAGGCTAGGATTTGAATACAGCTCCTCTGATTCCATTCCAGCACTCTTTCCACTGGAAAGAGTACCAGGATGCTTCTACCATCAACAATATTAGAATTCTTTTATAAAGCAACAAATTATTATATCAGTAAGCACATAACTAAATTTATACAAGGGAACATGTAAGGGTTGAGGGAACATAAAATAAAGGAAAGATGATAGTGAAGTCAAGATATTCAAAGAAAAGTTCTGTCCTCTCATTCTACTCTGCTTTTTTGAATACTCAAATCAGTTGTTAACAAACATCCCTACATAGTACATCCCCATCATATATTCTTTCTTCTTAGCTGTCATGAAAATTGAAACCTAGATTTTTTTTTTAGGTTCTTGCAAGGCAAATTGGGTCAAGTGGCTTGCCCAAGGCCACACAGCTAGGCAATTATTAAGCGTCTGAGACCAGATTTGAACCCAGGTACTCCTGACTCCAAGGCTGGTGCTTTATCCACTACGCCACCTAGCTGCCCTGAAACCTAGATTTTTTTCTAAAGACATTTCATACATAATCAATCTTGCCAGTGCATCCCACTCTTACTCTCATGTCCTCAGATGTACCAAGCTACAAGAAACTGAATCCTTGCTCCCAGTTGACTCTTCTGGACACCCATCATGCTAGAAACCTCTCCATTGAGGGTCAATTTATCTGTTTATAATACTTTGTCCCAAGACTTTTGGTTGTCTTAATATATAAGCTTTTAGGTGACTCATTTTTCTAAATAATATCAGTACCTGGGCCATCTCCATGATCTTGACCCTAAAAGTTCCCCATTCGTCATCTTCACCATAACTTTGTGTTTCCATCCCTCTCTAGTCACTTACTCCATCATCTCTGCTCTTACAACCTTTCTTCATGTTCTTGCTCCCTGTAATCAGTGCAGAATCACAGAATCCCATGATTTTAGGAAGTTTATGGCCTATCTAATCCATGTAATTCAATAACAATTTCCTTTAAATCGTTAAAACAAAAAATATGCATGAAACTTACTTTAGAGAAAGAGCAGGACCAGTCCCAGAGTCGGTGTCAGGAAGACCTGGTTATATATTCCACTTCAGACATTTATTAGTTATATCATCCTTAGGAAGTTATTAGTTTATCTGAGTCTCAGTTTCCTTATCTGTAAAATGGGAATAGTAGCACCCTCTTTAAAAGTATATTGCAGGGTGGCTAGGTGGCTAGGTGGCATAAAGCACCAGCCCTGGAGTCAGGAGTACCTGGGTTCAATCCTGTCTCAGACGCTTAATAATTACCTAGCTGTGTGGCCTTGGGCAAGCCACTTAATCCCATTTGCTTCACAAAAACCTTAAAAAAAAGGAGATTGCAAACCTTAAAGAATTGTATAATTATAAAAATAGACCTTAGATAGTATTATTATGTCTAGAAGTGATTTGTTAGAGGATATATCTAGTTGGCTCATGGCTAGAGTTTCAGTCCTTTAATCTGTGTCTAGATTAAGGTGATGTATGGATGTTTCCTCCAAAATTACTTCATAGCTTTACTTGGGCATAAGAAAAATTCTATTTCTGATACCTGTTAAAAATGTTCCTCCTGCTTTTCAAGGATTCTGAGATGGCTGCTGTTGGAGGGCAAAGTGTTGCTTCTTTCGTCTACATACAGAGATATACTTTAGGATTTTTTTTACCATAGTGATTGGTTGGATATGTGATTGTATTTGCTCATTTCCTCAAGTTTGTATAACAAAAGGCTGGAGAAGATTTCAGGTACTTGTGATCTCAGAAACTTGAGTCCTTATCTAAAGTCATAATTGGAGAAAGAGAAGGAAACTTTCTCAACTAATTTTAAGGAGGAAAGCAAAAGAAAGCAATAAATAATTGACAGTACATAAAGTGGTCATGTCTAAATTACCAAAATGGTGCCAGGAAAATGAAATTTAAATTAGGATCTTTTTATTTCCCCTTTGGAATTCTACCTGAAAGTGTGAGCTCAGACAGATGCATGGGGGTGGGGTGGGACAGGAGAGGAGACTTTTGTGTAAGTCTGTTCAGTACTTAAAAATGCTAACGAGGGGAAAAAGTCCTCAATTATTCATATAGCTATGTATTCAGGTTTGGATGGATGTATCTATTTTTAGCAAGCAGGATTTGTTCATTTATGTTGCCCAGTAAAGAAGGATATCATTTGCAGTTATTCTGAAAAGGAAATATATCCTTATAAACATAATCAGATGCTGTAGAAACCACAAACCATAGTCATAGCTTAACAGGTCTTCCTCCAAGAAGACTTCTTCCAGGGGCGGCTAGGTGGCGCAGTGGATAAAGCACTGGCCCTGAAGTCAGGAGTACCTGGGTTCAAATCCAGTCTCAGACGCTTAGCCGTGTGGCCTTGAGCAAGCCACTTAACCCCATTTGCCTTGCAAAAAACCTAAAAAAAAAAAAAAGACTTCTTCCAAGACTGGAACCAAGGAAAAGAGAAAGGAAAAGGCTAGTGAGGAGGGGAATAGGATTTGAGGTTTAGAAAGGGGGGAGGGGGAATGAAACTCTTGATGAATGACCTCAAATGAAATATGAGGTGAAGTCCTTTGTGGAGAGGAAGGAGAGAGAATGAAGAAAGAAAATAAGGATGGAACAGCTTCTGTGAAAAGGGTAGGAAGCACACAAGGATTTTAGCATGAGGCAAGGAGGGCCCAATACATTATGAATAACATAAATTAATGGTGGACCTAGGCACATGTTGACATGTCTCTCTGGTGAATTCAGCAGCAAATAGAAGAGTAGAGAAAGCAGAGTGGGAGTAATCTAGTATTGAGGTTTGAAAAGAGATAAGTAGCAATTGAATCAGAGGGCAAAGAATGCAGGAGTAAAAAACAGTGTAAAGTAGAACCAGCTACTTACAGGGTCAGGTTTTTTAAGGGAAGGAAGTAAGGACAAAGTTCTATAAAGTATCACTTTGGCAATTTGATTACCAATTTAAAATATTTATTATTTTAAATGTGTTTTATATATGTACATATATATTATATATATATATAAATGAAATATAAATTAACTTCAGAAGGAATGTTTTATAATTAAATGTAAACTTGTTTTTGGTGTGCTTTGGTAATTCAATCTCCAGATATTTTGTGAATTTTGTAGTTATTTGGAATGGCATTTGCCTTTCTATTTCTTTTCCTTATGTTTGTTCTTTTCATAAAGAAATATAAGGATTTATTTTTGAAAACTGCAAGTTTGTTGAAGATATTGTCTTAATTAGTATCTTTACTGATTCCCTAGGATTTTTCAAGTAAACTACCATAGTTATTATCAGTTTTCTAAATTTGATACTCTTTAATTCTCTATTTCTGATCAAAAATTTCTCTTTTAATCTCTAATTGTTACAAATCTGAATGTTTGTCTCAGTGTGTAAAATCTCAGTCTGCTATGTAGGGTACATCTAAAATATTGATTTGGCCTGGGTCAGTACTATCTGGTCAGCTCAGTGATATCACCAATAAATTCCTTCACTTGGATCAACAAACCACAAGATAACAAACATCTTGGATAAGGAGAGAGCAATCCTATGGCTATTTGTAAACATTTACTCTCCAGCCTAAGTGGAATTGAAGCAAATATTATTAGATATAAGAAGATCATACTGTAAAACCATGTCATCTAGGTGAAATCTCTTTGGTTACTTGACTCGGTTTTATGATTCTTTGTCCTTTCTATATAAAATGTCCCCAGAATTTTGTATCAGGGTTGGTATTTGTAAGGATGCCACCCACCCATGTTTATTGGAAAGATAGTAGAGAATCAAACTTCATTTATAAAACTAACTTTGTTATTATATTTTTAGCCTAAGAAAAGTATGATTAACACAACAAATGGATAATTTTATCTCCTCTTTGTATACTTTGTATACTTTGTCTTAATGCTAGAACCATATCAAATAATAGTGAAGAGATAGGACATCCTTGCTTTCTTCACTTCTGTTTTTATTGGGAAAAGTTGTAAGGCATCTCTATTGCATAGAATACTTGTTTTTTAATTTAGATAAGTGTTATATATTAAAGTGTCCCTCTTTGCCTGTGCTTGTAGGGTGTTTAGCTCAGAAGAGTATTATACTTTTGTCAAAAGTTTAGGATGGGGGTGGCTAGGTGGCGTAGTAGATAAAGCACCGGCCTTGGAGTCAGGAGTACCTGGGTTCAAATCAGATCTCAGACACTTAATAATTACCTAGCTGTGTGGCCTTGGGCAAGCCACTTAACCCCATTTGCCTTGCAAAAACCTAAAAAAACAAAAAAAACAAAAACAAAGGTTTAGGATGTTTTAGTTTTTTTATATGATTGTTTTCCTTATGTTGAAAGTCCCTGATTTAAGTCTCACTTAGTCTTAATGAATGATTTCTTGGATAAATCATTACATTCTATTTGACAGGATTTTGTCTAAAATGTTTCAATTAATATTCATTAATGATATTGGTCTATAGTTTTTTTTGTTTTATCTTTCCCTGATATATCTCATAAAATGATTTGAAAGAGTACTTTCTTTTTCACTTTTTTTTTGCAAGGCAATGGGATTGAATGACTTGCCCAAGATCACACAGCTAGGTAATTATTAAGTGTCTGAGGCCGGAATTGAACTCAGGTCCTCCTGACTCTAAGACCATTGCTCTATCCACTGCGCCACCTAGCTGCCCCCTTTTTCACTTTTGTGAATAATTTTTCAAATATAGGTACTAACTTCTTTAAAAGTTAGATAGAATTGTCCTATCAACAAGCCTCGTTTTTTGCTATTGTTTGCTTTTCTAGATTTCTTTCCTTATTTGAGATTTGGATCATATTATAAGATCTCTTTCTGGTCTTCTGATCATTTTGGTTTTCAATATATTCCTCCATTTGTTTTGTGTTTTCAGTTTTGTAAACATATAACTATTCATGATATATTGTACATATTTCTTTTGATTTTGTGGAATTTGCTATTCATTTGATTGTTCATTTGCTATTTTATTAATTTGATTTTCTGTCTTCTTTTTAATCAGATTAGTTATAGGTTTATAAATTATATTACTTTTTTTAAAGATCCAGCTTTTAGTTTTACTTATAAATTCTATGGGTTTTATGGCTTCTGATTTAGTGTTATCTCCAATTTTTAATATCTCTGAATTTTTGCTTATTTTAGGTTTGTTTATTCACTGATTTTCAAATGAATATTCAGTTAGTTAATAATTTTCCCCTATTTTCTTAACATGATCTCCCAAATAACCTCTCATGCCCCTATGCCCTTCCTTACTGCTTATCCCCCAATAATGGTTGCTACTGTTGTTTCTAATCCCCTATTCTCTCTCTCCCTTAGTATTTGCTAACCACAACAAGACATAATAACCTTTTCTTGTCCCCATATTTTTCTTGGGCAGAGTCAACCTTTTAAGTGAATTCTTTCACATTTGCTTGAATCCTTGGAACCTTTAGCTGGTCATATTTTCAGGCAACATTTTTTTGGCACCCAGCATGGGTCAGGAATCTGCTCTGACACCAGAAGGCCTGTTGCTCAGGTAAACTAAATTATGTGGCTTTGTTTGTAAATCAGCCTCTGCCAGAATCTGAGTCCCTTTTGTTCTATTTTTTAAAAATTTCCTTAGAGATTTTAGATATTTTTCCTCCTTCAAATAATTATTTGACTGGCTCTATTAATGGGTAATTAGTAATTGGTAATTTTATTGGTTTAGCACTGTCCATAAAATAATTTAGGCAGAATTATGATTCTTATTATATTGGTACAGCCCAACCATGAGCAGTGAATATTCTGTAGTTATGTGTCATTCATATTTCTTCAAAAGGAAAGATAAAGCAAGCATGGAGTATTTAATTAAGTACTGGAGATATAAATACAGAAGTGAAAAAGAATCCCAGTCCAAGAGACCCACACTTCCTTATATTTGTTATTTCTGTTTGGAAAGTTAATACTGGCCCTGAAGTCAGGAATACCTGAGTTCAAATCCAGTCTCAGACACTTAATAATTACCTAGCTGTGTGGCCTTGGACAAGCCACTTAACCACATTTGCCTTACAAAAACCTTTAAAAAAAAGAAAACAAAGTTAATAGGGCAGTGAATTGAAGAGAAGATTGACATACCCTTTCTAGGAATAAGTGGAGAGAAGAGCTGACAGGGACATACATAGCTACATTTAAGAGGTCTGGGATTCAGACTAAGGAATATTAATTCAACTCTCTTTCCTTCCCTCCTGATTTTTTAAAATCTTTAGCACCCTAGGGTCAAAATCTTGTTCTTAATGACCACTCTGTGATTCATTCTTTTAAGACTTAAGACTTTTTAACTTAAGACTTTTTAAAAACTTGAAAGAATTTATTTCTTAGTCTTTTCTTGGGAATTGGACCTATTTTTTCTTGTGTCTCTTCTTTGAGAGTGGTTGCAAAAAAATAATGTGCTTATCTCTGGTTTTGTTCCTGGAGGAAAACCACAAATGTGTGCTTCTTGTGGAAAGTTTGTTTTTCTTATTAGCATCAGGTTTCAGCTCTTTTTCTTTGGGGAATGTAGCTTTTTAATTAATCTCCAGTTTCATGTGAATGTAGGGTAATACTAGGTTACTTAAATAACCTTTCCTTTATGTTATATTTGAAAATCTTTGTGCTGAGGTTGCTTTAAACAGTATATGCCTTGAAATTTGGAGAATAAGGTATTTGGTTTTGTTTTTCTAGGAGTGCTCTTTCAGTTCTATTGACATTTGTTGACAATATTCAAAATTTTAGAACAGTTTTAAAGGAGCTTTTAAGATTTTTGTTTTGTCTTGAATATCTGTTAGATAATCCATAAACATGTTCTGTCTTCAAGGCCAGGCATTTTGGGTAGTGTTCATGGGTTCTATTAATATTGCCTTTTCATGGGACTTCCGGCCAAGATGGCGGAGAGAAGACAGGCACAGTTCTAAAGTCTCCTGATCTCTTCCCCATCTACCACATGAAACAAACCTCTTAAAAGAAATCCAACTCGGGGCGGCTAGGTGGCGTAGTGGATAAAGCACCCGGCCTTGGAGTCAGGAGTACCTGGATTCAAATCTGGTCTCAGACACTTAATAATTACCTAGCTGTGTGGCCTTGGGCAAGCCACTTAACCCCATTTGCCTTGCTGAAAAAAAACCTAAAAAAAAAAAAGAAAGAAATCCAACTCAAAAAAACCCAGAAAGAAAAGCCAGAAGAAAGAACACCTACCTCATAATTTGTCTCCAGCCGGAGCTGTGGCTGAATTTGGGCCGGTGAGTCTGGGCCCAGAGGGAAGATCATCCCGGATCAACCAGACTAGCAGCTGAATTGGAACCGGGTGTCTGAGGACCTGAGAGCCGGACCTGCTGGATCAGAGGTGGGGCTGGAAAGTGGGGGCGTGATTCTGCAGGGGAGCAGAGGCACTGGTGTTGAGCAGTCCCCCTGGAGATCCCAGACAGGGCTGGGGGGAGAATTCTGGAGCAGGGGAGTGGCAGATACCATCCCTGGGCTCCTCTGGTCTGAGTCCCATTACAACTGAGACTTCTCCACTAACAAACAAATGCAAACTACTTCTGCCTCAGGCCCCGTTTTTGAGCAGAAGAACCAGCCCAGCTGAGGAATGACCTCAGGCCAGGATAAAGCCCACCATTGATTGAAGGAAAAAGAATTCCATAGCTCCAACTCCTCCCTTCAAGGAAAAGGAGAGGGCCTCAACCAAGGTCAAAAACACTCCAGAGAAAGCAACCAGCGCCTCCTACTGGCCAGCCAGAGAAACCGCACTCAGTGAGTAAAGCCTTTAGCAATCCCAAGCCCCTGTGAACCAGCCCCTCCAAAACTCAGGTCTCAGAAAAATGAAGAAGGGTCAGCAGAAAGGTGGATCCATAGAAAAATTCTTGGAAGGGAAAGACACTAGCTTAGAGAGACCTGAAACCTTTGAGGAGAATACAATCTGGTCTTCAGCACAGAAAGACTTCCTTGAAGAAATAAAATTTGGAAGGAGTTTAAAAATCAACTAGAAAATTTGGGGGAGACAATTAATACCTTCCAACAAGAAAACAAATCTCTCATTCTTGAAATGGGCAAATGCAAAAAGAAATTAATTCTCTCAAAACCTCAGTTGGTTAAATGGAAAGCTCTTTCAAAAGTAGAATTGACCAATTAGAAAAGGAGTTGCAAAAGGTTAACGAAGAAAACTCCTCCCCCCAAAAAAGAATGGAGTCTACAGAAACTAATGACTCCATGAGACAGCAAGAGTCAGTTAAACAAAATCAAAAAATAGAAAAAATAGAAGCAAATGTAAAATACCTCATCAACAAAACCACTGACCTCAAGAATAGATCAAGGAGGGGCAACCTGAAAATTATAGGACTTGCTGAAAACATTGAAGAAAAAAAAAGCCTGGACTTAATATTACAGGATCTAGTGATGGAAAACTGCCCTGATATCATGGAATCGGAGGGCAAAGTAGTTATTAAAAGAGTACATCAATCCCCACCAGAAAAAGATCCTAAAATGGAAACACCAAGGAATGTTGTGGCCAAACTGCAGAACTATCAGATAAAAGAGAACATCCTGCAAGCAGCCAGAAGGAAACAATTTAAATATCAAGGAGCCACAGGAAGGATCATGCAGGACCTGGCTGTATCAACTTTAAGGGATCGAAGGGCCTGGAACGAGATATTTTGAAGAGCACGGGAGCTTGGAATGCAGCCAAGAATCTACTTTCCTGCAAAGCTGAGCCTTCTCTTCCAAGGAAAAAGATGGACATTTAACGAAATGGAAGAATTCCAAAAATTTCTGATGAAAAGACCAGAGCTAGACAGAAAATTTGGGCATCAAACAGGAGGTTCAAGAGACACAGGAAAAGGTAAAAAAAAAGGGGGGGGGTGGTAAAAGAAAAAAATTGCAATCCAGTAAGTTGAAACTGGCTATATCCCAGAATGGTGGTAAAAAAAAAAATTCTCATAAACTTGAGAAATGTAACTCTAACAGAGAGAATACACCTAGCCAGAAATGATGGACATTCATGACCTGTCCATGAGACTACTATCTAATGGGAGGTAACTGGCTTTAGCCCCACTTGGGAGAAAGACTCTAATAACTCTCAGGAATTTTGACTCTATTTGATAGAATATGCAGAACTAAAAGGGACAGACACTTAGAACTTTCTATGACTTAGATAGAATGATCTAAAAAAAAAACATTACCACCCTAAAAAGGGGGACAGGAAAGAGATGGGAGGAGGGAGGGGATTGAATGGGGTTAAATCTCATTACACTAAGAGGGACAAAAACCTATGGTAATAGTGGGGAAGAAGGGAGCAGAGGAGAAACACCTGAATCTGCTTCTCATCAGACTTGGCTTAAAGTCAGCCTACACATACTCAGTTAACTTATAAAACATCTAACCTTTCAAGTATTAAAAAGGAAAAAGGGGAGGGGGGATGGAGAAAGGGAAGGGGAGTGGGGGAAATAAGGGGAAATAACAAAAGCAAGGGAAGGGAAAAGGGAAAAAGGGAAAGGGGAAAGAAAGGGGAGGGCATGATATAGGAGGGCAAACACACTGAAGGGGGTGTTTTTCAGAAACAAAAGACTGGGGAATATGGATAAAAGGTGGGGGGAATACAAACAGAGGAAAGATAGCATGGAGGGCAATAAAGAATTAGTCATCATAACCTTGAATGTGAATGGGATGAACTCTCCCTTAAAACATAAGCAAATAGCAGAGTGGATTAAAAACCAGAATCCTACAATATGCTGCACAAAAGAAACTCATTTGAAGCAGAGGGATACATATAGAGTAAAGGTAAAAGGCTGGAGCAAAATATATTTTGCTTCAGCTGAAGTAAAAAAAGCAGGGGTAGCAATCCTTATCTCAGACAAAGCAGTAGCAAAAATAGACAGTGTAAAAAGAGATAAGGAAGGAAACTTTATCCTTCTAAAAGGTACCATAGACAATAAAGTCATCTCAATATTGAATATATACGCACCCAGTGGGACAGCACCCAGATTCTTAGAGGAGAAGCTGAAAGAATTACAGGAAGACATAGACAGCAAAACTCTACTAGTGGGAGACCTCAACCTCCCACTATCAGATCTAGATAAATCATAAAACAAACACGAAAGAAATTAGGGAGGTAAATAGATTGTTAGAAAAATTAGATATGGTAGACTTATGGAGGAAACTGAATGGGGATAGAAAGGAATATACCTTTTTCTCTGCAGTACATGGAACTTATACAAAAATTGACCATGTACTAGGACATAAAAACCTAATGATCAACTGCAGAGAGGCGGAAATAATGAATACATCTTTCTCAGATCACAATGCAATAAAAGTCATATGCAATACTGGGCCAAGGAGATATAGACCCAGAACAAATTAGAAACTGAATAACCTCATTTTAAAAAATGAGTGGACCAAAAAACAAATTATAGAAAGAATTAACCATTTTATCCTAGATAATGATAATAATGAAACAACATACCAAAACCTATGGGATTCATTCAAAGCAACTCTCAGGGGATATATTATAGCTCTAAATGCTTATATGAATAAATTGGAGAAAGGAAATCAATGAACTAAACATGCAACTAAAAAAATTAGAGAAAGAACAAATCAAAACTCCCCAATTAAGTACCAAATTAGAAATTCTAAAAATTAAAGGAGAAATTTATAAAATTGAAAGCGAAATAACTATTGAATTAATAAATAAAACCAAAAGTTGGTATTATGAAAAAAACAATAAAATTGATAAACCTCTGGTCAATTTGATTCAAAAAAAAGAAAGAAGAAAACCAAATTGCTAGTATCATAAATGAAAAAAGGGGACTCACTACCAATGAGGAGGAAATTAAAGTAATAATTTGAAATTATTTTGCCCAACTATGCCAATAAATTTGATAATCTAAGTGAAATGGATGAATATTTACAAAAATATAAGTTGCCCAGGTTAAATGAAGAAGAGACTAAATACCTAAACAACCCTATCTCAGAAAAAGAAATTCAACAAGCCATTACTGAACTCCCTAAAAAAAATTTCCACGGCCTGATGGATTCACAAGTGAATTCTACCAAACATTTAAGGAACAATTGGTTCCAATCCTATATAAACTCTTTGGAAAAATAGGGAAAGATGTAACTCTTTCTATGAAACCAATATGATACTGTTACCTAAACCAGGAAGAGTTAAAACAGAGAAAGAAAATTATAGACCTATTTCCCTGATGAATATAGATGCAAAAATCCGAAATAAAATCTTAGCAAAACGATTACAAGTCATCACTAGGATAATACAATATGATCAAGTAGGATTTATTCCAGGAATGCAGGGTTGGTTCAATATTAGGAAAACTGTTAGTATACTCAATTATATCAACAACAAACCTATCAGAAATCATATGATCATATCAATAGATGCTGAAAAAGCTTTTGACAAAATACAGCATCCATTTCTATTAAAAACACTAGAGAGTGTAGGAATAAATGGACTATTCCTTAAAATAATTAGCAGTATCTATCTGAAACCATCAACAAGCATTATGGGGAGAGGCTAGAGGCATTCCAAATAAGATCAGGGGTGAAACAAGGGTGCCCATTATCACCACTACTATTCAATATTGTATTAGAAATGTTAGCATCAGCAATTAGAGAAGAAAAAGAAATTAAAGGAATTAGAATTGGGAAGGAAGAGACAAAACTCACTCTTTGCAGATGACATGATGTGATGGTCTACCTAGAGAATCCCAAGAAATCATCTAAAAAACTACTGGAAACAATTAGTAATTTTAGCAAAGTTGCAGGTTATAAAATAAACCCTCATAAATCCTCAACTTTTCTATATATGTCTAGCAAGAAACAGCAGGAAGAGCTAGAAAGAGAAATCCCATTCAAAGTAACTTCAGACAATATAAAATATTTGGGAGTCTGTTTGCCAAGACAGACTCAGAATCTTTTTGAAAACAATAAAACACTTCTCACACAAATTAAATTGGATTTAAATAACTGGGCAAATATCAACTGCTCATGGACAGGGAGAGCTAATATAATAAAAATGACAATTCTACCTAAACTGTTTAGTGCCCTAACCAATCAAAATTCCAAAAAATTACTTTACCGAGTAAGAAAAAATTGTAAGTAAATTCATATGGAGAAATAAAAAGTCAAGAATTGCCAGGAGCTTAATGAAAAAAAGTGCAAAAGAAGGTGGCATAGCCCTACCAGATCTAAAATTATATTATAAAGCATCAGTCATCAAAACTGTTTGGTATTGGCTAATAAATAGAGTGGTGGACCAGTGGAATAGAATAGGTATAAAAGCAGGAGATGATTATAGTAATCTGCTGTTTGATAAACCCAAAGAGTCTGGCCATTGGGGTAAAAACTCCCTCGTTGATAAAAATTGCTGGGAAAATTGGAAGTTAGTATGCAAGAAACTTAGATTAGACCAACATCTCACACCCTTTACCAAGATAAGATCCAAATGGTTACAGGACATAGACATTAAAAAACAATAATATAAGCAAATTAGAAGATCAAGGACTAGTCTACCTGTCAAATCTATGGAAAGGGGAGCAGTTTATGACTAAGGAAAAGTTGGAGAACATCACCAAAAACCAATTAGATGATTTCGATTACATTAAACTAAAAAGCTTTTGCACAGATAAAGCCAATGTAACCAAGATTAAAAGAAATGTGGTAAATTGGGAAAAGATCTTTACAACTAATGATTCTGACAAAGGACTCATTTCTAAAATATACAGAGAACTGAGTCATATTTTTAAAACAAAAAGCCATTCCCCAATTGACAAATGGTCAAAGGATATGCAAAGGCAATTTACAGATGAGGAGATCAAAGTAATCCATAGCCATATGAAAAAAATGCTCTAAATCATTAATTATTAGAGAAATGCAAATTAAAGCTTCCCTGAGGTACCACCTCACACCTCTCAGATTGGCCAGTATGACCAGGAAGGATAATGATCATTGTTGGAAGGGATATGGGAAATCTGGGACATTATTACACTGTTGGTGGAGCTGTGAACTCATCCAACCCTTCTGGAGAGCTATTTGGAACTATGCCCAAAGGGCAACAAAAATGTACATAACCTTTTACCCAGCAATACCACTACTGGGTCTATACCCTGAAGAGATGAGGAAAAAGGGTAAAAACATTACTTGTACAAAAATATTTATAGCAGCCCTGTTTGTGGTGGCAAAGAATTGGAAATCCAGTAAATGTCCTTCAATTGGGGAATGGTTTAGCAAACTGTGGTATATGTATGTCATGGAACACTATTGTTCTATTAGAAACCAGGAGGGATGGGAATTCAGGGAAGCCTGGAGGGATTTGCATGAATTGATGCTGAGTGAGATGAGCAGAACCAGAAAAACACTGTCCACCCTAACAGCAACATGGGAGTGATATTCAAGCTTGAAGGACTTGCTCATTCCATCAGTGCAACAATCGGGAACAATTTTGGGCTGTCTGCAAAGGAGAGTACCATCTGTATCCAGATAAGGAGCTGTGGAGTTTGAACAAAGTAGAAGGACTATTCCCTTTAATTTAGAAAAAAAGAGGGGGGGCGGATCCAAGATGGCGACATGAAGGGACCCAGTCTTAGAAGCTCTCTGATAAAAACTCATAAACTAAGGACTCTAACTAAACTTTCAAGAGACAGAACCCACAAAGGGACCCAGTGAGGCAGTTGTCCTACTCAAGGTAAGCTGGAAAAGAGCAGAAAGGCTCTGCTCCCCAGGCTGGAGGGGCAGCCGCCAGAGGGGTAGCCCGCCAGAGCGAAAGAACTTCAGCCTCCTGGAGGCAGCCCCAGGGCGCTGGGAACTGCGGCTCACAGCAGCGGGGGAGTCTCCTGAGCTGCACCCCGGGGAGCACTGGCACAAAGTGGGGGAACAGCAGGGACCTCTGCCAGAGCGAGCACGTGGAGCCCAGCCATCAGGGCACACAGCCAGCAGCTTGGTCTTTGGGCAGCCCAAATCCAGGAAACAGAAGCAGGCGGAGCAGGTAAGCAGGAGCCCCCAGGGCATGAGCCCATTGAGCTGAGGGAGGGGAGTGAAGAGAGACTGTGGAGCTCTGTCCTCTGCCTCTGGAACAGGACTCTGGGGCTCTGACCACATTCAGATCCTGATCTCAGTCTAGGCCCCCCCATAGAACAACAGGGCCCCCCCCACCTTGGCCCCGTGACAGAGGGGGGCGCTTATGTTCATTCACAGAGGACAGAACCTCACACACTGAGACCCTTGTGGGAGTGTCCCAAAAGCTCAGGAAGCACCCCAAAACCAGGCCCAGGCTGGGAAAATGAACAAGCATAGAAATAAGAGGAAGACCATTGAGAAATATTTTGCAAATGAGCCCAAGAAGGATCAAAATACTCAGTCTGAAGATGAGGAAGCACAAGCTCCTGCATCTACAGACTCCAAGAAAAACAGAAATTGGGCTCAGGCTATGATAGAGCTCAAAAAAAGACTTTGAAAATCAAATTAGGGAGTTGGAAGAAAAACTGGGAAAAGAAAGGAGAGAGATGCAGTAAAAACATGAAAATGAAGTCAGCAGCTTAGTCAAGGAAATCCAAAAAAAATGCTGAAGAAAATAGCATGCTAAAAACCAGCTTAGGTCAAATGGATAAAACAGTTCAAAAAGTTATTGAGGAGAAGAATGCTTTAAAAAGCAAAATTGGCCAGATGGAAAAAGAGATAAGAAAACTCTCTGAGGAGAACAAATCCTTCAGACAAAGAATAGAATTCAGGGAGATTGATGAATTTAACAGAAATCAGGAATCAATACTTCAAAACCAAAAAAATAAAAAATTAGAAGAAAATGTGAAATATCTCATTGAAAAAACAACTGATATGGAAAACAGACTTAGGAAAGATAATTTGAAAATTATTGGAATACCTGAAAGTCATGATCAGGAAAAGAGCCTTGACATCATTTTCAAAGAATTACTACAGGAAAATTGCCCTGATATTCTAGAAGCAGAGGGCAAAATAGAAATGGAGAGAATCCACCGATCCCTCAGAGAAAGAGATCCCAAAAAACAAACCCCTAGGAATATTATAGCCAAGTTCCAGAACTCCCAAGTCAAAGAGAAAATATTACAAGCAGCCGAAAGGACACAGTTCAAATATTGTGGAGCTGCAGTCAGGATCACACAGGACTTAGCAGCAACTACATTGGAAGCTCGTAGGGCTTGGAATACAATATACCGGACGGCAAAAGAGCTTAGAATGCAGCTAAGAATGAACTACCCAGCAAGGCTGAAGGTCCTCTTCCAGGGAAAAAGATGGACTTTCAATGAACCAGGGGAATTTCAAAGGTTCCTTCTGGAATGGCCAGAGCTGAACAGAAGGTTTGATCTTCAGATAGAGGACTCAGGTGAAGTATGGAGATTGGAGGAGAGGGGGGAAATATGAGGGACTTAATGAGGATGAACTGCATGTATAGAAAAATGATACTGATAATATTCATATGAACCATCTCAGTTAATAGAGCAGGTAGAGGGAGCTTTTATAGTTGAAGCACAGGAGAAAGCTGAATTTGAAGATAAAATATGGTGTAAAAATGGAGTCAATAGGAAAAAAAGGGAAATGGAAAGGGAGAAAGAAAAAGGAGAGGGGGAATAGTCCAAGATATTTCACATAATAAGATTTTTTTATTACAATGAGCTATTGCAATGATATGGAAGGGGGGAGGCAAGGGGGAATGAGGGAACCTTTGCTCTCATCAGAGATGGCTAGGAGAGAAAACAGCAAATATACTCAATGGGGTATAGACATCTGGAGTAAGAAGGAGGGGGGAGTGGGGGAAGGGGTGGGGATGTGAATAAAGGAGGAGAGGATGGACCAAGGGGGAACAGTGTTCAGATATAACACACTTTCTTTTTTACTTCTTGCAAGGGGCTGGGATTGGATGGCCTGCCCAGGACCATAGGACCAGATGGATTCTGGGCCTAAGGGGTGGTATGGGGGCTCAGGGCTTCTTGGCCCCAGGACCAGGGATCTGTCTGCTGTGCCACTCAGCGACCCTACAGCAGAGTCAGAGTGAAAGGAGAGAGAAAATATAGTACACGGTAGTGGAGAAATAAGAAAGGAGGGAGTTGCGATCAGCAATGGCAACGCTGGAAAAATATGGAAGTAACTTTTGTGATGGACTTATAAAGAATGTGATCCACTCACGACAGAGTTGATGGTGTTGGAACAAAGACTGAAGCACATTTTTTGTTATTATTATTTGGGGGAGGGTGCAGGGTAAGTGGGGCTGGGTGGCCTGCCTGGAGCCACATAGCAGAATGATCTTTGGGTGTCTGAGGCTGGATTCAGATGCAGGTGCTCCTGGCTCAAGGGCCAATGCTCTGTCTGCCACCCAGCCACCCCTACTATTATTACTATTTTATTTTATTTTGGGTCTTTTTTTTTTTCTTTCTTTCTTCTTTTTGGTTTTTGCAGGGCAGTGGGGATCGGGTGGCTTGCATGTCACATGGCTGTGTGATTATTGGGTTTACGAGGCTGGATATGGACTCGGGTGCTCGTGGCTCCAGGGCTGGTGCTTCGTCCATTGCGCCACCTGGCCATACCTACAATTATTACTATTATTTTTTATAATTTTAATTTTTTTCTCTCCCCTTTACTTTTTCGCCCAAGCAAGTCTATCTATATTCATGGGGGCAGGGGTATTTTGTTTACTTGTAAACAAGTATATTTTATTAATTAAAAAAACATTTGTACAAAATGAGAATAAAAAAACATTAAAAAAATTTAGGAAAAAAAACAGATAGCTTATTGTCTGATCTTGTTACCTCTTAGACTTCTCTTTAAGGATATGATTTCTCTTTCATCACACCCAATTTGGATCATGGTACAACATGGAAACAAAGTAAAGACTGACAGTGCATTTTGGGGGGGGGGAGGGAAGCAGTATTAGGGGGAAAATGTAAAACTCAAATAATATCTTTAATAAAAAATAAATTTAAATTTAAAAAAATTGCCTTTTCTTTATCTTTTGCCAGATTTTCTTCCTCTTTGGTATTTTAGTGTTCCAATTCTGTTATTTACTCTTTTAGAGTTTTATATTCATTTTTTCTTACTTTGCCATTTTGTATTTTAATTCTGTGTTGAGAGTTCTGATTTGCATTCTAAATTAATAATAAATTTTTTAAAATTTTTATTTCTTTTGAATGATTCTAGAATTTCTTGATATTATTGTTTGACCTCTGGGGAAAAGTTTTTTTTTCATTGAGTAATTTTAGTTCATTTTCTTTTATCTTGTATTATATGTTCATGGTATTTTCTATTTATCCTACATAGACTTGCTTGTATATTTTATCTGTTATTTCCCCCATTAGCAGGGACACTGTTTCTGCTCATCTAAGCCTCTTAGAATGAAAGAATGGTATCATGATGATGTGGAAGGTCAACTAGAACCAAGTTCATTTCCAGAGAATACTTCAGAAAGGAAATAGCCTCAGCTTGATTTTGATCTCCTTTCTATTCTAGTCTCAGGCTTTGACTTTAGATATCTTCTGCCTTGTTCTTGAATATGACTAGATGAAATTAGTGGAAGCTGTAAAAGGAAAATGATAGAATTTGAAGACTAAAATGCTGAAGTAGAAGAAAATTTGGCAAAAGATAAGCAAAAGGAAATGTTAATAAAACACATGAACATGAATCTTCCCTTTTTAAAACAAGCTTTATTATTTATTTTATTTTGTCATTTTTTCTTACTTTTTTCTGCTATCAGGGGAGGCTTTGCCTCCTCTGCTTCCCCTGACTACACATCCCTGTGCAGTTTAAGTACTAATAGTACTCTCTAAATTTTAATGTCTTAGATACAGCTCTTCCTAGCACACCCTAATTATTGCTCTACTCAGGGACCAGTCAATCCAGCCTGTAGCTGACCAAGAATGTAACTCTATAAGATATCAGACAGTCAACCAACATTTTTTTTGAATATACAATTTTCCCTCAACCCCCCACAGAGGGCAGTCTGATAGTCTTTACATTGTTTCCATGCTATACATTGATCAAAATTGAATGTGTTGAAAGAAAAATCATATCCTTAAGGAAAAAATAAAATATAAGAGATAGCAAAATTACATAATACATAAGATAACTTTTTTAAAAAATTGAAGGTAATAGACTTTGGTCTTTGTTTAAACTTCACAATTCTTTCTTTGGATACAGATGGTATATTCTCTGTTGCAGATACCCTAAAATTGTCACTGATTATTGCACTGATGAAATGAGCAAGTCCATTAAGGTTGATCATCAACCCCATGTTATCATTAAGGTGTATAATGTTCTTTTGGTTCTGCTCATCTCTCTCAGCATCAGTTCATGCAAGTCTTTACAGGCTTCTCTGAATTCCCATCCCTCCGGTTTCTAATAGAACAATAGTGTTCCATAATGTACATATACCACAATTTGTTCAGCCATTCCCCAATTGATAGACATTTGCTTGATTTCCAATTCTTTGCCACCACAAACAGTGCTGCTATGAATATTTTTGTACAAATGATGTTCTTACCCTTTTTCATGATCTCTTCAGGGTATAGATCCAGTAGTAGTATTGTTGGATCAAAGGGTATATAAATTTTTATTGCCCTTTGGGCATACTTCTTGGTTCCCATCTTAAAATTTTTTTATTTTAATTTATTAAAATCTACCTTTTGACCCTCTCATACCTACTTTATGTCCCATTTGAGAAGACATGTATAATCAATCAAAATAAATACCAAAAAAATTGTCTCATTCAGAATTCAACCTGTCCAGGAAGGGGATAGCATTTTTCATTATTGGTCCTCTGGGATTATGGTTGCTCATTACACTAATAAGAATTTAGCACAATAGTATTTCATCACATTTATATACTCTATTACATATTCATCTATTCCCTAGTTTGTGGGACCTCCCTTAGATTTTCATTCTTTTCCATCTCAAAAAAAAGTCAGTATAAATATTTTTTGACATCTTAAAGGGTTTTTTGTTTGTTTGTTTTTTGTTTTGCTTGGGATGAATCCCTCTCTTAACCTACCTTCCCTCTAATTCCATCTTCTCTTCTTTTCCCCCCTTCCCTCCTATTTTTTTGTTGAATGAAATATACTTCTGTACCCAATTGTGTTTATTCTTCTTTCTTTTGACCAATTCAACTAGATTATGTGAGATAATTTTCCCTATCTTTCCCTTCCTCCATACTGTACTTCTCTTTCCCTCTTTTTTCTATCCTTTTCATAAAATCATCAAGATAAAATTATACAAAGACTCTTAATCCTTCTCTAATTAGACTTCTCTATAAACTCTGTTGATTATGATTTAGAGGGATCATGTGTATCATCTCCCTATTTTTGAATGCAATAAGTTTATCCTTATTTAGTTCATTACCATTATTCATTTACATTTAAACTTTTGTTTTTCTCTTTACTCCTGTGCCTAAACATCAGTTTCTTTACAACACTGATCAGGAATGCTTGGAAATTCTCTTATTTCATTAAAGATCCTTTCCTCCAACCTTATAGCATTATTCTTCATTTTGTGGGTAAAGTTATTCTTGGTTGTAAGTCCATGTTCTTTGCCATCTAGGATATTAAATTCCAAGTACTCTGCTTCTTTATAATGGTGACTGCTAAATTTCATTGTGATCCAAATTCTGGCTCCTTGGTACTTAAATTTATTTTTTTCTGACTGCTTATGATATTTTCTCTTTGACATGAAAGCTCCAGGTTACTATGTTTTCATTTTGGTGGTTTTCATTTTGGTAGTTCATTCAGGAAGCAACTGGTATATTTTTTGATATTTTAATTTTTCTCTCTGGTTCTAAGAGATCTACATAGATTTCTTTTAAGCTTTCTTAATAATGTTTAAACTCTCTTTGGTCACAGTGTTAAGATAGTCCAATGATGCTTAATTTTTTTTCTTTCTTGATCTGTTTTCCAAGTTAGTTGATTTTGCCTTGAGATATATTTTCTTCATTTTTTTCAATCTTTTGATATTGTTTTAATATTTCTTAATGCATCTTAAAGTCATCTGCTTCTATTTGGTCCATTCTAATTTTCAAGGAACTTGGTGCTTGGCCAAGGTTTTATACCTCTTATGTCAAGTTATTAATTCCTTTTTCAGTTCTTTCTCCCAGAATTCTCATTTATTTTTCCTCTTTTTGCCTCAAGCATACTCATTCCATTTACAAAAGCTTTTTTTTAACTCTCCATCTCTTCCAATTTGTAACCAATCTGGTTTTTTTTTTCTGTTTACAGATATTTTGTAATCATTCTTTTCTTAGTTGGTCTCTTGAACATCTCTGCTTCCATAATAATTCATTAAGATGGAATTCTTTTTTATTTACCATTCTTCCAGTCCAGTTAACACTTGATATTTAGTCTGGGCTAGATTTGTTTCTATTTTCTTGAGGGTATTGCATATTGTTTAATTCCAGTATCTCAGGGCTGGGCTGGGTACCTACAAGCTTTGAGTATTCCCAAAGTGGTCTGATCCAGGGCAAAGTCAGATGGCTGACTCCCTTGTCCACCCTCTTCAAATTCTTGGGTTTGGTCAATCTGCCACTGGACTACATCCCTTTCAGATAGCTGGAAAGCTCTACTGGTTCAGAGTAGTAAGATTAAAGGGTCCCTTTTGATCTGAGATTCCTCCTGCCTTGATTGTTCTGCTGCAGACTGGATAGATGCTGGACCCTGCTCTGAGCCAGGACCTCAGCCCACTTCCCTGTTGAGTAAGATAAAATTCTATACCCAATTGAATGTGTATTTATATTCTTCCCTCTTTGAACCAACTCAAGTATTCCTTGCTCCTCCCATACCCCCTGCATTTTCCCATCCACTGTAAGAGGTTTTCCATGTATACACCTCTTTTTTGTTTTTTTGTTTTGGGGGGTTTTTTGCAAGGCAGTGGGAGTCAAGTGATTTGCCCAGGTCACTAGGTAATTATTAAGTGGCTGAGGCTGGATTTGAACTCAGGTCTTCCTGTGTCCAGGGCTGGTGCTTTATCTACTGCACCACCTAACTGCCCGTGATACCTCTTTTATAAGAGATACTTTTCTCCATTCTTTTTGTCTCTTTTCCCTTTCTCCCCTAGAATCCCTTTTTCTCACCTATTATTTTGTTTTTTAAACATCATCCCAATATAATGAATTCACTACTGCACCCTTTTTCTTTGTAGAATCTTTCTAAGTGACCTAATAATGTTAAAGTTCATTAAAAAATAAGTATTATCTTCTTATATGGAAAGGTAAACAGTTTAACCTTGTTGAGGTCAATATGATTTTTCATGCTTACCTTTTTAACACTTCTCTTGAGTCTTGTATTTGAACATCAGATTTTCTATTCAGTTCTGGACTTTTCATCAGGAATGCTTGCAAATTTTTAATTTCATTAAATGTCTTTTTTTCCCCTGAAAGATTTTTTTCTGGCTTAGATTATTCTTAGTTTTACCTCTAGAATATCATATCTAGAATATCATAAAGTCCTCTGCTCCTTTAATGAAGTGGCTGCTATATCTTGTGTGAACCTAACTGTGGCTTCATAATATTTTAATGGTTTCTTTATGGCTCCTTGAAGCATTTTTCCTTTCATCTGGAGTTTCTTGAATTTGACTATAATATTCCTGGCAATTTTCAACTCTTTCAGAAGATTGAAGGTAGATTCTTTTAATTTCTATTTTACTATTCTAGGATATCAGGGCAATTTTCCTTGATAATTTCTTGAAATATGATATCTAGACTCTTTCTTTGATCATGGCTTTAATTATCTCTTCTTAATCTATTTTCCAGTTCAGTTGTTTTTCCCCATGAGATATTTCACATTTTCTTCTATTTTTTCATTCCTTTGATTTTGCTTTAGAATCTTGATATCCCATGGAATCACTCATTAACTTCCACTTGTCCAGTTCTGATTTTTAAAAAATCACTTTCTTCAGTAAGTTTTTGTACCTACCATTCCTGTCTCCCAATTTGTCCAATTCTACTTTATTGTTTTGTTCAAAATTTCTGTGGCTCTTTTGCCAAACTGTTAATTTATCTTTTCATATGTTTTATATCACTCTCCTTTCTTTTTTCAATTTTTTTATTTACTACTCTTATTAGAGCTTTTAAAATATTTTATTTCTTCCAAGAATTCTCATTAAGTTTGTATCACTTTTTTTCCAGAGTTTGTGTCTTGATCTTCCCTATTGCTATGGTTGCTTTTTCTGATCAGGATCTTTGTGTGTGGGTATATGGGTGTGTGTGTGTGTGTGTGTGTGTGTGTGTGTGTGTGTGTGTGTGTTTACTCATTTTTCCCTGTCTATTTCTTGATTTTAAATTTTATGTTAAAGTTGAGCTCTATTCTCCTGTTGGGGTTTGAGGGAGAGCTCTGTCCCAAGCTTCAGGCTTTTTTGAGTTACTGTTTTCAGAGTTAATTCTGGGGGTTTGAAAGTTTTTTGAAGCAAGGTGGTATGATCTGAAAAAAGGGGTTGATAGCTGCTTTCCTGTAAGGGTAGACAATGCCCTTCTCCTCAGGGTTCCTGCTTCCTTAGGACAGCAAGTGTTCCTTTCACCCTGAAGCTGTGACTTAGATATTGAAGTGGATTTCTTATAGTGTCTTTGAGCAGTTGCCCAGTTCTCTTACTGTCTCTGATTTGAAGTTACTGTTATTGCTAGAGCCACCTCCACAACATCTTATATATCTATCCTCTTACATAGTCCAGGACTATGTACTAATTAATCTCACAGTTTCTCTCCACTTTAATCCATCTTCACACAAGTGCCAAAAACTGGTCCCAAGACACAGGTCAGTTCATCATATTCCCTGCTTAAGTCTTTTGGAACACTTTGTGTTGAAGCCCCATGACCAGCAGGGGGATTAATTTGGCTCAGGAGAGAAATGAAACATGTGCACACTTGGGTAGGGATGCTAGCAGGGCAACTAGCAGAGCCATTTATTTACAGTATCAGACAGTTTTTTATAGCAGAGAACCATAACATCAGCATACAAGATAAAATAATTCAATGACATTTCTCATACTTGCGTAGGATATAACCTAGCAGGATGTAACCTAGGTCAAGAAGTTTAGATATAAGACTATCACACAAGTGAGGTCACATGTTGACACAGTTCTGTTATCACAGCAGAGTTATGTGGAGAGCCTTTTGCCTGAGGGTGACATAAACCTGGACTTTAGGCAGTTGACCTTTTCTGTTTCAATACAATAACCCACAATTGCATGAGCTGGCCTTCAACCCTTCAACCTATATCATCTAGTTCTTAACTTGTGTTATCAAAATGTTGTAGCTTCAAAATATTATAAAAGACCTTAAATATACTTATCAGTAAGTACGTCAGCCATCTTATCTAGCTTTAAACCATTCTTGGAGGCTCTTTGTACATCTTCCTCAATATACGCCATTTTGGCTTTTAACATCTTGAATGTGAAATCCACTCTTATTCAGAGCAGAGATAGTTTTTAAAATGAGAAGTAAACAACAAATGATCAAAATCATAATTACAACAAAGCTGAAAACAGAAATAATACCATATAACCATGTACCAATTATAGGACAAGACAACCAATCATATAATTTCTTACTCAAATCTATATTTTCTTCCCTAACACAAAGTGTTCCTTATAGAAGTTTGTAATGCTAATGCATTAAATAAATGATAAACATCTTCCTACAATTCTTGAGTATATTTCACTTCTATTTTTTCCTTATTCGTCACTTCTTTACCTACACATGCTCAAATAATGCAATTGTAAAAGTTAATATTATACTCCTCTTTTTTTCAGTAATGATCATAAATTCCTCAATATGGGGTGTGACAAGCAAACCAGGGTGGAAAACATTCGTGTTTAAACTCCCAAGCACGTAAATTTAAACAAGGAGGTTCTGTAGGAAATCTTTTTCTACCTTTAGTACTTTCTACAAATAGAACTCCTAACATTTCTAAGGTCCTAAATGCTCCCAGGCTATAAATATTTGGATGAATTGAACAGTTAGTTTTACTTAATTTAACATGGTTCAACAGTACACTTTTTGCAAAAACATATAGGTGTCATACTATTTAAATCAGAAAATTTACATCTACTTCTCAGCATCTCTTCTTTGATATTTCCAGTAGTAACTTTGTTATATCCCAAATAATTTGCAGCATCCCCTTTACAAAACAACTTCAGCCATACTTTTCTCCCCATAGTATAGTAGTTACCCATGAAGGATTTTGAACATGTTTGATACTCAGTTTCTTTTGCAGTCCCCAAATTATTCATGATTAATGTAAGCACTGCAAATTGTCCTCTAAGTCCATGATGTGCTTTTCTTTTGCATGGTCTGTCCTTCCTTCTCCTCTTATCCTTTCTTTTTTCTATTTCTGAAGTGTAAGTTATTCATTTTCTGTATTATTTGATTCATCTGTTCTGCATGGTCTGATGTTCCTTTCTGATATCCAGTTTCTTCATCTGTGGGCAAAACAGAAGCATAACTTCGACCCGAAGTTAGTAATTGATCAAGTCCTTTCCATTGTTCATCCTTTATATCCTAACACATGACTCTATAAGTACGATTAGGAATATTTGTTATGTTATCTATGGTATTTTTGTAACTAAAAGGTTTTTCAGCCAGGATTTTATTCTTCTTATCCAAAGTCAAACAATTTAATTAATACAAAGCATTACTTAGGTGTCACCTGGTATCTGCTCCCCCACAATCCCCCTTTTCTGTTTATGTAGGAACATCTTTTAATGACCTTTTCTTCCTCTCAACTATAGCTTGACCCATGAGATTATAAGGAATGCCTGTAATGTTTTATATTGTAATATAGGCAGAATTGTTTAAATGCCATAGAAGTATATCCAGGGCCATTATCTGTTTTTAATGGATTTTGGTATCCCAGCAAAACAATGGAATAAATGATCAATCACATCATAAGTAGCCTCTGAACTTTGTGCTTTTGCCATTGCATATGAATTAAATGTATCTGCAGTAACATGAATAAATTTCATTTTTCCAAAAGGTATATGCATATATATATATATATATATATATATATATATATATATATATAGAGAGAGAGAGAGAGAGAGAGAGAGAGAGAGAGAGAGAGTCACATCCATTTGGCACAACTCATTAAGAGCCTGACCTCTAGGATTCTTAGAATAATTTGGAGGGGTAGGTAAATAAGGAATGCATTGTAGACAGGATTTTACTATATTCCTCATATGCTCTCTAGTGATTTTAAATTCTTTCCTTAGTAAAGAGGCATTCTGATGAAATTTTTGTGAGAGAGTTTAGCTTGCTCTTCTACTAAGCTTATAAGGAATGGAAGGTTTACTTGATTGATCCTATGATTACCTTCATAATAGGCCCAGGCAATCCAGGATGGCAATTTATATGTTCAATAAAAAAGGGATTGTATCTATTTCTTATAATTTCTTGGAATTCTTTAGAAAGTTGATAAAATTCTTCATCAGTGCTATTTTTAATACAGACTCTTTGTGTCTGACCACATGATAACTATACTTACAATATTCAAAAATGTTAAGGCGTTGTGCCTGTTCTTTTAATACCATTAATATGACAAATAATTCATTCTTTTGTGTTGATGTAAAAGGAGTATGTAATTTCTTTTCTATTATTGCATTTATGCTCGAACCTAAAGGTATAGAATAAGGTCCATCACATTGTTTAAAATTTTCAGGGAACCCAGAGGGTTATAACTTCTGATATTTTCCCTCATTACCTCTACAAAGCAATCAATCATTAATTCCAGGCTTAATATCATTACAGTAAAATAGCTTATAGTGACAAAAGTAGATCACATAACTTTTCAACATCTTGCTCATCAGTAAGTTACCTAACTATGGTTACATAATTTTTAATTTCCCAATCATTTTTTCAAAGACCCTCTCATATATTCAATATTATTGGAAATAACTGCAGTTAAGATATACTTCCCCATCTCTTATACACTCTTCTTCTGAGTTTACCACTCTGCTTCTTTAAAATTAAACATTTAACTATTTTTTCTTTTATTAAAGATTTTGAGTTTTACAATTTCTCCCCCAATCTTACTTCCCTCCCCCCACCCCACCCCCACGGAAAGCAATATGTCAGTCTTTACTTTGTTTCAATGTTGTACATTGATCCAAATTGAGTATGATGAGAGAGAAATCATATCCTTAAAAAAGAAACAAAAAGTATAAGAGATAACAAGATCAGACAATAAGATATCTGTATTTTTTTCCTAAATTAAAGGTAATAGTCCTTGGTCTTTGCTCAAACTCCACGGCTCTTTATCTGGATACAGATGGTATTCTCCATTGCAGACAGCCCAAAATTGTCCCTGATTGTTGCACTGATGGAACAAGCAAGTCCATCAAGGTTGATCATCACCCCCATGTTGCTGTTAGAGTATACAGTGTTTTTCTTGTTCTGCTCATCTCACTCACCATTAGTTCATGCAAATCCCTCCAGGCTTTCCTGAATTCCCATCCCTCCTGGTTTCTAATAGAACAATAGTGTTCCATGACATACATATACCACAGTTTGGTAAGCCATTCCCCAATTGAAGGACATTTACTTAATTCCCAATTCTTTGCCACCACAAATAGGGATGCTATGAATATTTTTGTATAAGTGATGTTTTTACCCTTTTTAATCATCTCTTCAGTGTATAGACCCAGTAGTGGTATTGCTGGATCAAAGGGTATGCTCATTTTTATTGCTCTTTGGGCATAGTTCCAAATTTCTCTCCAGAAAGGTTGGATGAGTTCACAGCTCCACCAACAGTGTAATAGTGTCCCAGATTTCCCACAACCCTTCCAACAATATACATTTAACTCTTAACCTCCGTGAAAGATAAGACTTCCAAGCTGACATCTCATTTTCTTAAAGCAGAAACAAAACAAGTTCTCATAAAGTTAACCTAGAACTGAATATCTTTTACACACAAATTTCTTTCACATCTCTATTTTTTAAGCTTATTTTTTCTCTTGTCCAAATACATTGCTAATTTTAAAAAGAAAATAAGATTCTCTATGAATTTTGTTTATATATATATATATAATTTCAAAAACCCAATGTAAATCTTTTACCAATGCCAGCGTTACAAGATACATATATAATTTCTTCTTCTTAAATAACAGATATTAAGTAAGCTACTTTGATCTTAGATATAAATATTTCCTTTCATAGACATGAGATGGAAAAACAAAGATTTTTAACAAACTCTCTGGGCCAAAAAGATCTTGAGAGATAGACTGTTGGCAAGGTATTCTCTAATTTTTCTTATAATAAATCTTTACAAATGTGATGGATGACACTTCATATTTTGTTATTATAACACAATTTTAAATTTTCAAAATAAGTTGTTTGAGTCTGTTCTTATGCACAGTTTACTAATTATATATAACACATTTCAATTTAATGTATATTTCCTTTACTCCCTAAAACTTTGCAATAAAAAAATTCTTAAGATCAGATGTTTCTAAAAAAATTTAATGATTACAATATTTTCTTTATGGTTCTCTTAATAATCTTATAAAATCCAAAACTCATATTCAAAATTACCTTAAATTATTTTCCTTTTCAAAATATAAGTTTGCAAATTCTTTTTATCAGTGCTATTCTAACTTCTCAATGCCATAACTTATAAGAGCTTTATATCCTCACTGAAAAATGACAAACACATGAACTACACCCCAAGTATATATTGAATCTATGTAAATATTATCTCCCCCTATTTAGACAATTTTAAAGCCTGATTAAGAGTACATAACTCAGAAGTCTGTGCTAACAAAGATTTTGGCAGATTCCCAGCCTCTATCAAGGCCATTCTGTCCCTCTCTCTTTTAACATTCCCGTAAGTTCTTTTTCCTCTTAAGACTCTGGAGGAATCATATAAAATTGTAACCAAAAAAAATTAATATTTTTTACAAACCCCTTAATTCAGTACAGGAATTTTCAGATAATTTTGTACAGAGGATTAGCATATTATAGAATTACCCAGTTTGAAGACACAGTTAACATTTACCTAGCAATTGCTTTCATATCAAACTTTTCACTTTATGGGGCTTATTACTTTTCCAATCGATTCACTTCCAGATATTGCAAAAGTGGAGGTTTAATTCAATTTTCAGATTACCCCAACTTCATTTAAAACACATATCTCCATATAGACTTACAACTCTCTATAACTTTCTTCTCTTCTTAAATTGATTTGTAAATCACGTTTCAAAGTTCCCAAAATCCATCTTATATTTATACAAAAATCAACCCTTCTCATACTTACTTTCTACATGCTTAAACCAACTTTCATATTTCACAAATGGTTCAAAACCCCCAATAGTCCCTATATATCTTTTCATTTTTCCTTGCAACCCTTTTGTCCTCTTCCCAGTTCTTTCATAATCTATTACTCAAACTGAACAACTTATATTTTCCCTTAATATGCTGTTCTATTCTTCTTTTCCATTAACTCTTTTATTAAGACCAGTTAAGGAAAAATAATTTTAGGGATAGTTTCAATTTCTTTTAGGTCCCTCATAAGTATAATTTGCCAAATCAGTAAGTAAAATCCTTTTAGTCAATCAGACCAGAAAAGAAACAAGAGAAAATAAGAGAAAATGATAGAACCCCTTCTCCCCTAAAACATGTTTTTCAGAAAGCTCTCCTATGGTGCTGAATTATGAGGTTTTGGAAAAAGAAAAGGATCCAATTTTGAAAAGAGAGAGAAAGGAAAGGGATTGGCCCATTAGAACACAGAGACATGACAGCAGGCCCAATCATTCGGAGAGCTTCCCTCTGCCTGTAGTTTAAAACAAACATATAAAACATAGAGCGCTTCGAAACAGAGAGGCCCCCGAACTCCAGGGGAAAACCTCACCTTGCTCTCACACTAGAGAAAATCCAGAGAGCATTCCATTTATCACAATACATTTTTTCATACAAAGGTATTAATATTTAACACTTCTTGATCTTAACTGGTATAACTTTTGAGAAGGCAGTCACTCAAAAATCCCTCAGCCTAATTGAAATATCCCCTGTCCCCTTCTATACCTAGAGTAAACCAAATACCTTCTTTTTTAAGGGTACAGTCCTAAGTCTTTTTGGGGGGAAGGGGGAGGATCTTCTGTACTTAAATCCTCACTTGTCCCATAATTTTCTACTATAACTAACATTATCAGAATCTATATTGATAAATTACTAAAGCTATAATGGTACTATAGCATTCCGATAAAGGATTAACTATTTAGTTTCCTTTTTGTCTGGCATTCATATATACATATATATATATATATATAATTAAATTATATACTTTTAGAATTTTACCTGATTTTCTTGTCTTTCTGAAATTTACTTCCCAAAAACTTTCTCAACTTAAAATAGCATTTCTTTTTATGATTTCTTTATAGAACATATTTGGAAACATACACTGTCTCTTTCCTGATACTTATAACTCCAAATAAATTCCCTTTTAAACACTTGTTTATCCAAGTCTTCAAGAAGTAATTCTCTCTCTCTTAACTAGTCTTTTTCCTAAAATCCTCTTTGTAAAAACTTCAAAGTCGGGAAATAAGAGCCAGAACTGCAAGCAGACAAACCACAGAGAGGGAGAAGGAGGGGAAAGCATTCTGACAAGATCACAATGAAGAAGGATAGAGAAAAAGTCAACAGTATTTTATCATAATAATATTCATTTATCTGTTCATACACTGTTCTCCAATCATGTAGATTTAAAGTACCTTCTAATCTCAATTTTCCTTTCCTAGGGAACCATGGAGAACATTCATAAACAGTCTGTAAAAGCTTATCTATCTTTGCTTTTTGATAATTTCTTTTTTTTCCCTAGGTTTTTGCAAGGCAGATGGGGTTAAGTGGCTTGCCCAAGGCCACACAGCTAGGTAATTATTAAGTGTCTGAGGTCGGATTTGAACCCAGGTACTCCTGACTCCAAGGCCGGTGCTTTATCCACTATGCCACCTAGCCGCCCCTTTTTGATAATTTCTAAGCCGTTCTCTTTAGCCTTCTCTTTAGTTTCTTTAAAATATTTACATCCTGCCCTGGCTTCTTTATTTCTTTAGATAATTCCTTCCCTATTACACCCGCTGTACTCACTTGGAAAATGAAACTAAAAGCCACTCTGCTGATTGGCTCCTTATCAAGCCTTCCCTTCACCTGTCTCATCTTGGGACTATCGCAGCCTCACCAAGGGGTTTTCTTCTCCAAAAAGACTAGCTCAGCCTCTGATGGCTTCAAGTCCCAGTACCTGCCCCATATGGGGGCACCAAATTTTGAAACCCCATGACTGGCAGGGGATTAATTCGACTCAGGAGAGAAATGAAACATATGTACATTCAGGTGGGGGATGCTAGCAGGACAATTAGCAGAGCTGTTTATTCACAGTATCAGACAGTTTTTTTATAACAGAAAACCACAATATTAGCATACAAGATAAAACAATTCAATGATATTTCTCAAACTTGTGCAAGATGTAACCTAGTAGAATGTAACCTAGGTCAAGAAGTTTGGGTACAGGGCTGTCACACAAGTAAGGTCATACGTTGATACAGTTCCATTATCACAGCTGAGTTCCATGGAAAGCCTTTTTGCCTGAGGGTCACATAAGCCTGGACTTTAGTCAGCTGGCCTTTTACCCAAATTTCTTGGGCAGCTCTCAACATCCTTGTGGCCAATAGAATAAAATACAACCCCCCCCCAAATCTGGCATTTTAGACCCTTCACAATCTAGCTCATACCTGCTTTATCTCATTATAATCCCTTCAAATAAAACCAAACCACTAACTTTTAATTGTTAGAAGCAGCTAATCATGGACAGAGCACTTGACTTGAAATCAGGAAGGATTAAGTTCATATCTAGCCCCAGATGCTATATCTGAATGACCTGGGCTAGTCACTGAATTTTTCTACTACACTTTCCACAACTAAAAATTAGAGATAATGGCATCTACCTCCCCAAAGTTATTTTGAGGTAGAAATTCTGCTGTGACAGACAGATCTTTTCTCCAAACAAATGCTTTTATATTTAATAAATAATGTGTTTCTGATATCTTTAACTTTTTAAAAAGTATCTGGGAGGCATTCAAAGTAACCTCAGACAATATAAAATACCTGGGAGTTTATTTGCCAAGGCAGACTCAGAAACTTTTTGAAAACAATTATAAAACACTTCTCACACAAATTAAATCAGATTTAAATAACTGGGCAAACATCATAATATACTAAAAATGACAATTCTACCAAAACTAAACTATCTATTTAGTACCCTACCAATCAAAATTCCAAAAAATTACTTTAATGAGTTAGAAAAAGTTGTAAGTAAATTCATATGGAGAAATAAAAAGTCAAGAATTTCCAGGGATTTAATGAAAAAAGTGCAAAAGAAGGGGGCTTATCCCTACCCGATCTGAAATTATATTATAAAGCATCAGATATCAAAACTGTCTGGTACTGGCTAAGAAATAGAGTGGTGGACCAGTGGAATAGACTAGGTACAATAGCAGGAAACGATTATAGTAATCAGCTGTTTGATAAACCCAGAATCCAGCTATTGGGATAAAACTCTCTCTTTGACAAAAACTGCTGGGAAAATTGGAAGTTAGTATGGAAGAAACTTAGATTAGACCAACACCTTACACCCTGTTCCAAGATAAGATCCAAATGGATACAGGATTTAGACATAAAAAACAATACTATAAGCAAATTAGAAGATCAAGGACTAGTTTACCTGTAAGATCTATGGAAAGGGGAGCAGTTTATGACTAAGGAAAAGATGGAGAACATCACTAAAAACAAACTAGATGATTTTGATTACATTAAATTAAAAAGCTTTTGTACAAGTAAAACCACTGCAACCAGGATCAAAAGAAATGTAGTGAATTGGTAAACAATCTTTACAACTAATGTTTCTGACAAAGGACTCATTTCTAAAATATAGAGAACTGAGTCATATTTTTAGAAAAAAAAATCATTCCCCATTTGACAAATGGTCAAAGGATATGCAAAGGCAATTTACAGATGAGGTGTTCAAAATAATCCATAGTCATATGAAAAATTGCTCTAAATCATTTATTAGAGAAATGTAAATTAAAGCTTCTCTGAGATACCACCTCACACCTCTCAGACTGGTCAATATGACCAGAAAGGATAATGATCATTATTGAAAGGGTTGTGGGAAATCTGGGACACTATTACATTGTTGGTGGAGCTGTGAACTCTTCCAACCCTTCTGGAGAGCTATTTGGAACTATGCCTAAAGGGCAACAAAAATGTGCATACCCTTTGACCCAGCAATACCACTACTGGGTCTATACACTGAAGAGATGATGAAAAAGGGTAAAAACATCACTTTTACAAAAATATTCATGGCAGCCCTGTTTGTGGTGGCAAAGAATTGGAAATCAAGTAAATGTCCTTCAATTGGGGAATGGCTTAGCAAACTGTGGTATATGTCATGGAAAACTATTCTATTAGAAACCAGGAGGGATGGGAATTCAGGGAAGCCTGGAGGGATTTGCATGAACCGATGGTGAGTGACATGAGCAGAACTAGAAAAACACTGTACACCCTAACAGTAACATAGGGGTGATGATTAACCTTGATGGACATGCTTATTTCATCAGTGCAATAATCAGGGACAATTTTGGGCTGTCTGCAATGGAGAATACCATCTGTATCCAGAGAAACAACTGTGGAGTTTAAACAAAGTTCAAGGACTATTCCCTTTAACTTAGGGGGGAAAACTGCTATCTTATTGTCTGATCTTGTTATCTCTTATACTTTATGTTTCTTCTTTAAGGATATGATTTCTCTCTCATCACACTCAATTTGGATCAATGTACAACATGGAAACAATGTAAAGACTGACAAATTGCTTTCTTTGGGGGTGGGGGGAGGAAAGTGAGATTGGGGGACAAATTGTAAAACTCAAAATAAATAAAATTTAAAAAAAATATCTGGGAGGTAAGGAGTCTCAGGCAAAACTATTGATATAGACAATGGACAGCGATACTTACAGATGGACTCAGAATTACAAGTCTGTGAATTTGATTACTCTCATTTCAAGTGAGAATATTTGTGAAGAGCTTAGCTCAATGTCTGGAACATGTTTTTGTTATTCAGTTATTTCAGTTGTGTTCAACTCTTCATGATCCTATTTAGAGTTGTCTTGGCAAAGATACTACAGTGATTTACCCTTTCCTTTTCCAGCTTATTTTACCATTGAGAAACTGAGACAAGATGGGGTTAAGTGGCTTGCCCAAGGCCACACAGCTAGGTAATTTTTAAGTGTGTGAGGCCGGATTTGAATTCAGGTACTCCTGACTCCAGGGCCGGTGCTCTATCCACTGCACGACCTAGCCACCCCAGAACTATATATATATTTTAGAGACTATTTGTGAAATGGAAGTGAAATGTGTTTTGGCTGAAGACTGTAAACTCATTGATGTTTATCAGCAACCAGCAAGCAAATCATTAAATTGTTCCTATGTTGACACTTCTGTTTTCAGCCTAATGGTTTATTTAACTGAGGCCTGTTCTCATTAGATAGAGTATTAAAAATCTGATTATCCTGAAAGAAAAAACAAATATGAGTACCATAGCTTGTTGTTAGTAGTCCTAACAAACATTTCACATGCTAAACAAGGATGACAGCCATCAGTTAATAAAGACTCCATTAAGTTGACTACTGAAGTATGGACATGGGCACAATCTACTAAGTTGCTGATCACTGAATAGATAATAGCCTCCTTGGGCAAGTCACTTCCCTTCTTTTGGCCTCAATTTACTCATGCATGAAATGAGGGAATTGAAATAGAGAATCTCAATTTCTTTCTAACTCTAACATTCTGAGGGGCGGCTAGGTGGCGCAGTGGATAGAGCACCAACCCTGGAGTCAGGAGTACCTGAGTTCAAATCTGGTCTCAGACACTTAATAATTACCTAGCTGTGTGGCCTTGGGCAAGCCACTTAACCCCATTGCCTTGAAAAAACTAAAAAAAAAAGATTTCTAACTCTTTCTGATTCAGGACCTCTGGGAGGTACTTTTCCACCCAACCTTGTAATCTGAGGAGCCCCTAGTGTTTGATGAGGTGTGAGTTGCAAGGTTGGTGTGGTCTTGTGGGATGATGAAGTTGTTGGAACATCATAGAGAAGTTGAAAGGACTGCAGTAAGATGGGAAAGGCAAACACAGACACAGACACAGACACAGACACACACACACACACACACACACACACACACACACCTCTTACAGCTAAAGACCCAATAAAATTATAAAATTTACAATAAAGAACATTTCCAAGGCTCTGGAGATTGAACCATATACCTTTTCAGTCAATTCAGGCTGATATTAAGTGAGAATAAAATTTGTAATATGGTCTTTTCTGCAATACAGTTAACTTTTCATTATTAATTTAATTGTTATGCCATTTGGTGCATACTTGTTTAGTAGAGAGATTAGTTCCTTGTCTATGTATGGATCCTTCAATCACAATATAGTTTCCCTGTTTAATTCTCTTGTGATTGTGAATTTTAATGTTTGCTTTTTATGATCATATGATTATAAAAACTCTCTTTTTCTGGACTCAGGTAAAACACAAATTAAATTGTGTTCATCTTTTCATTTTCAATCTATATTTATCTTTTATTCAACTAATTAATAAATATTTATTAAATACCTTCTCTGTGTCAGACATTCTTTATATGTCTTGTATACTATTAAAATAAGGGTTTTACTTTCTGTCACTTTTGTTTTCTTGGATTGTTTATTTCATTTTTAATTCAATTCAAAATTATTAGTTTTATATTTTCCTCCATTTAATTTCTTTTGAGTTACTTTTTTTATCACCTTCCTTCTTTTTAAGTCAGTACTTTGTTGCTGTCATTAGTTTAGCTAGTACTTGAGGTAAATATATTTTTACTTAGCTCTCTTCTGAACTTCCTTTCCATTTATTCTTCCTTCCATTTGTCCATTCTAGCTCCTTTGTTAAAATTACTTAATTTTTATTTAGCTGTATTTATCTATGCTCATGTCCCCCGTTTTATATTTTTGTTATGTAAATTGCCAAGTTAGATAAATTGTTCAAAATCTTCCCACCTGCCTCTTTTTTGTTATAATATTTTTACTATGTCCTGTCCCAAAAAGTTTTCCATAGCCTTGTTTCCCTTTCAGTCAGTTCTGGATTTTATTTTCTGATGCATTGACTGTGAAATTACTTTATTTTTCTCAGTCCTCTAGTGGGATTAAAACTTCTGAAATTCTAGGTTTGGGCTCTTTCTCCTATTTGTCATGTTGCTTTTTATAGATCTTACTCAGTCTTCCCTTTTTTCTACTCTTATAAATATCAATTCATTATGCAAATAATTATTAAGATGTTCATCTTCTATGATCTGAGGCCATTGATTTTAAAAAAGTCCTTTTATCTTTATAATAGCATTTTTATGACAACAAATGCCCCAAAACAAACTAGATACTCATTGATTGGGGAATGGCCAAACAATTTAATGGAATGTTACCATATTGTAAGAAATGAGTAATGTAATGAATACAAAGAAACATGTTAAGATCTACATGAACTGATGCAGAGTGAAACTAAGACAAAAGACATTCAGAATGACTATATAAATATAAATTAAAAGAATAACCACATTCAAAAAATCAAAAGGTAATATTACAAAATTATAAAGATGACTTGAAAGAAGAGGTATGAAGAGATACCCATACCCCATTCCTTTACAGAGGTCCCCATTTGTTGCACACATTTTCAGACTTTTTCAATGCATTGATCAGTTTGCTTATTACTCTTTTTTTGTTTTAAAAAATACTATTTAATACCATGGTGATATAAAAAAGACATTAATAAAAATATGGTTAAGAAAATTCATGAAGGAAGCAATGTTAGATAAAAAGTCATAGATGATTAGTTATTCTGTCTCAAACTTTGAAGGACAAATTACTCCCTGTCCTCACCATGATCAGTCTCAATCCCAAAGACCCCATCCTATCCCATCTCAGGTTTTGTTGTTCTATGGGTGCCAGTTTTCTCTCCTGACTTCATTTTCCCCTTCTCTTGTGTAAGATGATGACTATGGAAGAATACTCTAATAAAAATGATCTCCCAATGCACACATTTCCCAGATGAAACACACTACAAAACCCTATCTTCTGCCCCAAATATATGTCTTCCCCACCATGGAATTGCTTTTCAGCAGCACTCCCTCCTATTAGAGAAATTCTCAATTCTATTTCCCCAATTCCAGTCTATCACCTCTATTCTACTTCCTACAATGTCCCATCTCCCCTTGCCAAAAAACTACAGGAAGCATCATTGCTGTTCAGTGAGATTTGGTGGAAATAAGGAGATTTAGTACTTGATATATTGTACCACCTCTTTCCTCTCCTATTTCTTTGCATTCTCTTGTAATGTTCTGATCCTTGGACCTTTTTATAGCATTTGATAGCCCTATTTTTTCTCTTTTTTTATCCCAAAGATCTAATTGTGTGGATTTCTCTCCTTAAACAATAATCTTTAAAAAATGAAATAGTTAACTCATGACTTATTCATGAGACTGCTATCCAATGGGAAGAAATTAGCTATACCCCTGTTTGGGAGAAAGACTAATAACTCTTGAGAATTATAACTCTATTAGAGAGAATATACTTAGCCAGAAGTGATGGATAACTCATGATTTTTTGTGACTCACATAGAATGATTTAAAAACACTACCTCCTTAAAAAGGGGAACAGGAAGGAGATGGGAAGAGGAAGGGGATTGAATGGAGTAAATCTCATTACATTAAGAGGTACAAAACACCTATGGTAATAGAGGGGAATAAGGGAGATGAGAAACACCTAAATTTTTGTCTCATCAGACTTGGCTTAAAGTTAACCTACACTCACACTCAGTTAACTTAAGAAACATTTTACCTTCCAAGTATTAAAAGGGGAAAAGGGGAGGGGGGGCAGAGACAGGGGGGAGAAAAAGGGGAACTAACAGAAGGAAGGGAAGGAAAAAGGGAAAAAGGGAAAGGGGAAAGAAAGGGGAGAGGATGGATATGGGAAGGAAAACACTGAAGGGAGTGGTATTCAGAAACAAAATACTGGGGAATATGGATAATGTGAAAAGGGGGGGAATACAATCAGAGGGAAGATAGCATGGAGGGCAATAAAGAATAAGTCATTATAACTTTGAATGTGAATGGGATGAAATCTCCCTTAAAATATAAGCAAATAGCAGAGTGGATTAAAAACCAGAATCCTCCAATATGCTGCTTATAAGAAACTCATTTGAAGCAGAGAGATACATATAGAGTAAAGGTAAAAGGTTGGAGCAAAATATATTTTGCTTCAGCTGAAGTGAAAAAAGCAAGGGTAGCAATCCTTATCTCAGACAAAGCAGCTGCAAAAATAGTGTTAGAAGAGATAAGGAAGGAAACTATATGCTCCTAAAAGGTATTGTAGACAATAAAGTGATTTCAATACTGAACATATATGCACCCAATGGGATAGCATTCAGATTCTTAGCGAACTACAAGAACTATAAGAAGACATAGACAGCAAAACTCTACTAGTGGGAGACCTCAACTTCCTGCTCTCAGATTTAGATAAAATTGTCTATTCATATCCTTTGGCCATTTATCATTGGGGAATAATTTGTATTTTTCTAAATGTGATAGTTCTTTTTATTTGAAAAATGAGGCCTTCATCAGAAACACTATAAAAATTGTTTTCCATCTTTCTGCTTTACTTCTCATCTTGGCTGCATTGGTTTTGTTTGTGCAAAATCTTTTTAATGAAATCAAAATTATCCATTTTGCATTTAATGTTAACTATCTCTTCTTTGATCATAAATCCATCCCTTCCCCATAGTTGATAGGTAAACTATTCCTTCTCTCCTAATTTACTTATAGTATCACACTTTGTTTAAATCATGTATCCATTTTGACCTATCTTGATATCTAGTGTGAGATATTGGTCTGTGCCTCATTTCTGCCATACTATTTTCCAGTATTCCCAGTTTTTCTCAAATAGTGATTTCATATCCCCAAAACTGGAGTAGATGCCTGTGTTTTGTGTACCTAATCTATTCCACTGATTCATCACTCAATTTCTTAGCAAGTAACCAATAATTTTGATTACTGCTTTTTTAATAATTTAGATCAATTTTAGCTAGCTCATATTCTTTTGCATTTTTTTCAGTAATTCCCTTGATATTCTTCGCCTTCTGTTCTTCCAGATGAATTTTATTATTTTTTTCTAGTCCTATGAAATAATTTTTATGCTTTGATTGGAATGGCACCAAATAAGTAAACTAATTTGAATAGAATTCTCATTTTTATTAGCTCAGCCTACTCATGAGCACTTGATATTTTTCCATTTATTTAAGATGTCTTTGATGAAGTGTTTTGTAATTGTGTTCACATAGTTCCTGGGTTTGCCTTGGTGGGTAGACTCCTGTATGTTTTATATTGTCTACAATTTTTTTAAATGAAATTTCTCTTTCTATAGATTGTTGCTGGGCTTTGTTGGTAATGTATTAAAATTGCTATGAGATTATCTTATATCCTGTGAGTTTGTTAAAGTTATTTCAAGTAAAATGTTAGATGATTCTCTGAACATGCCATCATATCATCTGCAAAGTGAGTTTTGTTTCCTTATTGCCTATTCTAATACTTTCAATTTATTTTTCTTCTGTTTTGCTAAAGTTAACATTTCTAGTACAATATTGAATAATAGTGATAATGGACATATTTGTTTCATCCCTTATTGAGGTTTCTAAGCTTATCTTTATTACAGATACTGATTGAGCATTTTGAATAGCTGCTGCTTAGCATTTTAAAGAAAAATATATTTATTCCTATGATCTCCAGTGTTTTTAATAGAAATTGGTATTGTATTGTCAAAAGCTTTTTCAACATCTATTGAGATGATCTTATGATTTCTTTTGACTTTGTTGATATGGTAAATTATACTGATTGTTTTACTTAATATTGAACCCTACCTGTATTCTTGGTATAAATTCCACCTGGTCAGTGTATTATTCTAGTGATAAATTCCTGCAATCTCTTTACTAACATTTTATTTAAATTTTTTGCATAAATATTCATTAGGGAAATTGGGTTTTAATTTTCTCAGTTTGGGCTCTTCCTGGTTTAGGTATCAGCAACTATCATAAAAGGAAGTTGGACTTTTTCATTGGTAGGACTTTTTCACATATCTTTACATATAATTTATACAGTATTGAAATTGTTCTTTAAATGTTTGGTAGAACTTACGTGTAAATTCATCTGACCCTGGGCATCTTTTTTTTTCCCCTTGGGGAATTCATAGATGGCTTGTTCAATTTCTTTTTCTAAAAATGGGACTATTTAAATATTTTATTTCTGTTTAATGCATTTGTATTTTTGTAACTATCCATTTTACATAATTGTCAAATTTATTGGCATAGTTGGGCAAAATAGCTTCTAATTATTGCTTTAATTACCTGGATGCAAGGTAATCAGTGACCTGCCTAACCAAGGTCACAATGGTGTCTAAGGCTGGATTTGAACCCTGTCCTCCTGACTCCAGGGCCATTGCACCATCTAGCTGCCCAGAGGAGTTCAAGGACAGGAAGAGGTACTGAAAAAAATGCTCTAAGGGTTAAGTTATCCAGAGTTAACTCAGCTTTATGTTAAAGGATTTTTGCATATCTGAGAAATACTGCTATTTTGTAATCAACTGAAATTTATTTCCGGTGCATTTAAGGCTTGACAACTCATTAAAATGACTCATTTTGCTATCTGGGCTTTTCCCTTAAAATTTGAGTATCCATCCAGAAATCACGGTTGGGTTTTTTTTTAAGATACTATAAATTCCAGATATCACAAGCACTTTTAAGATTGTACCAGTCATAATTACAGAAACTGAATGTTCATCTCTCTGGGTCTGTTTGAAATCCCTTCCTTTGTCTTTCTTCTCTGAGGTATTGTTGCTTAATTTGTAACTTGCTTTCCTTACTTCACTGAAACAGCATGGTATGGTAGAGAAAATTTATTTCTTGCGCCTGTCTTGTAGTCTATGAAACCTCTGGGCTCTAAGCAACAAGTTATAGAGGGATGGACCTTAATATGAAATCTCAACCTGAGTGTTCCCTTTATCAATGAAATCTTAAAATAAAAAAAAATCAGTGAAATATTAAGGAAAAGCAGTCTTAGTCCAACACTGCTTGCTTTTATTTTGGCTACAGGATATTGCCCTTGACATTTCAGAAATGTGTGGTGTACATTTTTGTGAATAAAGAGTTTCAGTAACTGCATATGGGGCATTTAGTCTGAAAGAATCTAAATCTTAACAATTCAAATAAATACTAGAGATAATTACTGACAGTTTCACTTTTTCTTACATTAAAATTAGGTGTCTACGTTTATGGATTGTTTCTAGATGGAGCATCCTGGAATCGAAAGCTCAAGAAACTAGGAGAATCTCTTCCCAAAATCCTTTATGATACAGTTCCTGTGGTCAGTATTTTTCTAATTCTGATTTATGTGGATCCTAATGGATAGTATGAACTACTTCCCTCTAACAATAACAATTGTTAAGTGATGCACTTCTGCCTCCAACTGGCTCTAAAAAGTATTTCTAAAATTATTTTGAGCAGCAAACCAAGCTTATAAGTTTTGAAGTAGATAACTCCCTTGTATGTATTACACTGGTCATTAAAGGAAAAATCAGGCTCACTTCTTTATGTAAGCTTTGTAGTAATAGTAGTCCCCTCAGGAGACTGTGGGATGTCTCCTTAGTTCCATTTCAGACAGGCCTTAAATTTGTTTCCATCAGGACGAAGTGTGGGGTAGGCAGCAACAAACCAGGTCCACTACCATCATACTGAAGCTAACATATACAACTAGGGATAAAGGGCTTTTTTCCTCCCCAATTTCTTACAGATGTGGCTGAAACCTTGGAAACGGTCAGACATACCAAAGCGGCCCAGTTACCTTGCTCCAGTCTATAAAACAAGCGAGCGGAGAGGAACATTATCAACTACTGGCCATTCTACTAACTTTGTGATCGCAATGATTCTGCCTTCTGATCAACCTCCTGAACACTGGATTGGAAGGGGTGTGGCACTGCTGTGTCAGCTTAGTGCATAGTCATAATTGGGGCAGTTTTTGTGTAGATATGCCTTTTTCTCTCCACATTGGATTGAGGAAAGGTATACTTTTTAAGCCAATGTTTTAAAAATTTTAAATTATCTTAACTAGATTATGAGATTGTGAACATTTATATATCAAAACCAAAATATGTTTAATTCGTACTAGTTATATATATATGGAAATGTTTGAAATAAGACTACAGAAATAAAACGGTATATTTGCTCTTTTGAATAACTTTATTGTGGGGGAGTTCCTTATGCATTAGGAACATACATAAAATGAACACACCACTGTTGACAAACAAAAACAGCATTTAATCATTTCCAGCTTTATAAATTTTTAAAAGTGATTTAGTTATAAAGTTTAGATATCTCAGCAAGTATCACCTTGCAGGACCATCATCACATTTAAACCATAGACTCATTGTTAATGGAAAAAAAAACACACTGCATCTAGTTAACTACAGTATTTCTAAGCATAATCACAGCTGATTGAGTGCAATGTGATCTACATCAAAATTCATATGGATGTCACACAGTGACAGCATTGTAACAAGTAACATTAATGACCTCCAACATATAAAAGTTGAATTAGACTGTTCAAGCTGAATGGAATGTTGGAGTCAAAGAGAAATGTAGTGGAATTCCGATTGTCTAATAGGACTTAAAACTGTACATTAGAATGGTCTGGAACCAAATACTGGTGGGAACCTAAAGAAAGACTAGCAGCAACAGATACATTGCTCTTCACAAAAGGTTGAAAAAACTTCCAGCAAATGAGGACATTTTTTTCATTCCGAAATTTATTCATTTACAGAGAAATGTAAAGTCAAACATGAACAAACTCATTTATTTTAAAAATCAGCCATTTTAAGGCAGGGCATGTATTTAACTGTTGCAGTTCATAAAATGATTCTTTCATGAAGTAAATGCAAATGCTGGAAAGCAAAATTGTGTCAAAACAAAAATTATATTTCTGAAAGACATGTGAATCACTTAGAATTGGCAGCAACTCTTCTAGATTGTGCCAAATACCAAGCAATGAATTGAGACTCCTATACTAATTAAAATGCCCAATGCTGTGAAGAGTATTCCCACTGTCCAAGTGCAGAATCCCAACTTGTAACAATGGGAGTTTGCTGCAATAGCCAGAGCTCTTTTATTGAACTAAAACCTAACTCAGAACAACATAGATGCCCCCCTACTCCCTGCTCAAAGCATTAGGAACAAATACTGGCAGGCACCTAATAATACCTAAGGGTACATGCTGCTCTCCTCAAAAATTTGGGAAAAAAAATAATAAAAAGGGCAAAAGGAATGGGGAGGAAAAGTGAAAAAAGGATGGGGAAGAGGCTAAAAATGGAAAAACTTTAAAAATGGAATGGAAAGAGTTTGGCTCTTATTAGAATAATAAGATTTTTTTTTGAAAGCAGCTAACCTGGTTGCCAAGCAGACGAAACAAAACTGGCTGCACAGAGTTCAGATACAGCTTACCTGGCATACATAGAAATGAAGACACGTCAACAGAAGGCTACATGCTTATGACCAGCACTGAGGGTCACTAGGTCAAAAACATAGGATAAACATGGCTTGCACTGCTCACAAATCATTCACAATTATAGGAGACCTAAAAAAAGACTAAAAATCAGGCACACACAGTGTCTTCTCTTGGCATGAAGTAGTAAAAACTGATTTCCATTAGGTCAAGGCCGCTGATATTTTCACCTGTCCTCCAAACTAAACCCATTTGATTCCATCAGAGCCTAGAAAGGACTCCTAAGCTATTAACTCTTTGAATAACCATTACTTTTTAATGCAAAAATCCTGAATATCGGTTTTCTGGCACAGCCACAGTTTATGTTCTTGGCTCTACTGCCATTGTGTAACACATTCAGAACTTATAACACAGCTTCCCACACAAGTCAATAACAATGCAGGCAACAGGGAAACCTGTATCTGGACCATGCTTGAGGGGGTGGTGCATTATTTCTTTGATTTTTTTTTAAAAGGGCACTGCTATGAAAAGGAAAGAAAAAAAAATTTTACCTTGTCCCCAAAATAACCACACTATTAATACTAAGAACCATTAGGAATCTTTCATTAAACCAGAGTCCACACAAACATACAATCACTATTTCTCAGTAGTTTAGGCTGCAAGTGAAACCACTATGCAAATATATACAAAAATAGTAACTCTATGGACACAAGAGTCAGGGCTGACCCCCACACTAAATACAAACTCTACTGCAGCCTGAATCTTCCTACTAGTGCCTATAAGCTAACATCAAATGTAATAACTTGTTATGCTATTAAAAAGTTGTATCAAGTTGATCCCTATTACAGTTTATATGAAGCTCAACTACAAGGCCCGGTATACTGGAATCATGTTTGCCCAGAATGAACAAAAAAAGGTGTGCCCAGCAGCAAGTCCATTTAAAACCTTTTTATGTTTGTAAGGATTTGGTTCAACTTCTAGTTCTGGGCAAATCACAAATGAGTCTGAGCAGCCCTATTAGTGTTCTTAGCAATTCTAACAAGAACAGCATCTTCATCAAACCTATACAAACATTGGTCCACAGAGTCCCATTTTTTCCTTATTGTATCATTCATTCTTTTAAAGACCAGTTGTCACTCAGGAAAAATAAGCATGAGCTCCACTGTCTTTCATGGTTATTTGCAAATTTATGAAACTTGTAAGTAGTGCAAGCCACAGTCCTTCTCAGAGAAAGCAGTGTGCATACATACATGCACATAGGGCAGGTGCAAAGCCATTCAGCAACATCATCATGGTTGACAGGGATTCCTGGGAATGGTCAGAACTGGATGTCAAACACAATTTTATCTTCATAGAGGGCAATCACTAGCATGATGGCAAACCCAAAAAGTAATCCCAAATTCTGAAGAATAAATTGCCCTACAGGACAATAGCCATGTTCTTCATTGTCACCATCACCATGTAGCATTTCTGGAAGCTGAAAAAAAAACCCCAACACATTATTAAAAATCAATTTTGGTTTGGTCTAAACAGTGTGTCAAATATCATCTAATGTTTATGGGAGGTAGCCTAGGGGACAGAGACAACTTCAAATTTAGGAAATCTATGTGAGTCCTGCCTCCAACACAGACCATTAATTTCTTAATGCTATAAGCAGCTCAATAAGCTAGAGAAAAGAAGCCTATCTGGACTGGGAGAAGGAACATCTTCACTGGGAATTCACTATAAAAATTAAATAAAGCCAAACCTATCTCAAACCACCATTCAGCAGCACATATCATTGTTCTACCATAACCAACTTTTGGGAGTAACAGGTAAGCTGACATTGGTTTTTAAAAAGTTAAGCCTTCAAGCTATCTCATGTCAGTTGTTGAGTCTATTTTCCTAGATTGTCTACATTTCTGGTTAGAGGGCTACATAATTGAGAACTCAGATTCAAAAAAAAAGAACTCAGTTACTTAAAGGTCCTGAATTTATGTTTGACATGTGTTACTTTAAACAAGTTTTATAACTGAGTTCTATGAGGGTAGGAACCATTTTAGTACATTTAATAAAGGTTATGGTTTGAGCTATTTTAAGTACAAATTTTTTTCAGCAGAAATGAGCCAAGTTATCACTCAGGTAACCAGAACATATCTAATTATCTAAGTGTTCTGGTTAATCAAGGTTTTACTAATATACTTGAATGTCAGGTTGTTCCACCTGTCCATGTCATACAAATCATGGTAGACCAATTGAGACTTTTATCACTGGCCACACTGCTATATGCACAAATGTAACTCTTTGAAGACAGAAAGAATATCTTATGGTCCTTTTAAATGGGCCTACAACTCTTAAGGAAAATAAATCTATTTTTTGAGAGATAATAGGATTAAGATATTACCCCTTTTTTCCACTTGTAATTCCAAATACACAAATCAGTGTAAAATAATCAGCCACCAAGAGATAGAACTCAGAATAACACATGTGTATACATTATGCCATTAAGGTTCTTCTCTATTGGTGGCAGTTATGTTGTTGTTACTATTGCTGTAATAGTGGTAAAATAATAATAATAATAATAATAATAATAATAATAAACATAAACTGTGATTACTATAATAATAACATTCAATAAAGAATAGCTAACATGGGGGTTTAACCTGTATAAACATTGGTCCATAACAATGTTGTGTACATAAAGCATTTTACATATACCTCATTTGATCACCATTATGAGCTAAGTTCTACTGCATTTTACATATATTATCTCATTGGATTTCTACCATGATGTAAGTTCTATTATATTTATTTAACAAAAGGAGAAATTGTAGCTGAGAATTTAAATGTACTTCTCAATGCCTTTAGAATTCTAATCCCTTTTCAAGACTGCTTAGATTGCAGAAATCCATAAAGACTTCCTTGATTTCTTAAATTGTAAGCATTCTCTTCTTTTAAACTATCTAAAATTTGGTTAACTATGTGTTTATTATATACTTCCTCTCATTTATTATACACTTCCACTTGTGATGGGCACTACTACTAAAATATTTAATGCGCTAATGTGGTGACAAGTTAGGCAGGAATAGGATATCAAGGGGCAGCTAGGTGGCACTTGGATAGAGCACTGGTCCAAGAGTCAGGAAAATATCTAAGAAATTTTAGACAGACTAAATGATCATCAATACAGAATGAAATCTGATATATCCTTTGGGATCAAAGTATTACAGTTGGGGAATGGGATTGGGGGGGAAGTGTTGCTGTTTTAAATCAACTGATTTTTTAAAAAGATTAATTTTATAAGCATTCTTTAAAATGAATGTCCCTTTACTGTGAATAAAAACTCTAGTATTTGATGTTAACAGATGAATCCAAATGTGATGTTTATTTAACATAAAGATGACAAAATATTTCATTATTGTTTTGGTGTTTTGTTAGTTTGTTACATAATTTAGAATGAGACTAACTCATCACATCCTAAAGGTGGAGAAGGGAAAAAATTTCTAATTTATTTTGGAAATAGTTACTATCCCAAGAGTTATTTGCTAGCATAACATCAGAACAATCTGCGATTCGAGAAATACTAAATTAAGAAAACAGTTAATGAGGAGGGAATTAACTTTTATCGACAGTTCTAAGACAATATAATGAAATTATATACACTATATACAAAGAAAAGTCTGCCTGGCCTTAAATCCTGCTCAAAGATGCAGTCTATCAATTCAGACAAAACATTATAAAAATATAAAATTGATACAATAGTAGTATCTTAACACTTGGGGTCACAGTCATTTTTTTTTTTTAGGTTTTTGCAAGGCAAACATGGTTAAGTGGCTTGTCCAAGGCCACACAGCTAGGTAATTATTAAGTGTCTGAGACTGGATTTGAACCCAGGTACTCCTGACTCCAGGGCCGGTGCTTTATCCACTACGCCACCTAGCCACCCCTCACAGTCATTGTTAATGAAGATTTTGCTGGTTCTAGGATCAGTTGTCTTGAGTTTACTTTGTCACCACTTCATATTACCATGTAAAGAGTGAAATCACAGATACAGTTACCAAGAAGCTTGTTAAGTTATTCACAGCATAATAAAAGTTTCCTTTTTTCCAAGAGCCAAACTTACATATGGTAAGAAAGTGCTAAAATGTTTTTTGTAGCAGGGCTCTAAGAGTCTTCCTAATTTTGCTTCCTGTAAATAGCTGATTATGCTCCATGTGAGAAAAATGCTTTATCTTATAGGTAATAACTTAAAAATGAAGTCTTACCATATCCACCAAAGCTACGTAGAGAAACATGCCTGCAGTGATGGCAAAGATCCAGAGGGTGATGTTATTGGCATACTGACCCACAGCTGTACCAATCAGCATACCTATGTAAGCCATCATGGCAGAAAGAAGGTTGTACACAATAGCTTGCTTTACTGTCATACCGGCTTTAAGGAGGACTGCAAAATCACCTGCAATTGAAGCCAAATAGAGGCAATTTTAAACTTAACTGAATGAAATAATGTATATGCTTCACCTTATTTAGTATTTCAGTTCAAGTTAAATCACTTATAAAGATGCAATGAGTTTGATTTGATTAAACTGCCATGAAGTTCCATTTTGATTACAGGTGGTAGATCATAAGACACAGATATATAAGAAAGATTACAGACATCCATTATGCAGAGTAAACTGTCAATATTTTTAACTGAATTTCTATCTAGGAATGTTGAGTGTGCCTTTTTTTTTGCAATTTTCAAGGAATCTTCTTGGGGGGGGGGGGGGGGTGAGGAGAAGAGGAGGGAAGGACAAGTACCAGGCCCTGTGCTGAGCACTTCACCAATACAATCTCACTTGACCCCTCACAATAATCATAATCTCCATTTGACCCTGAAGACAGAAATTAAGTGACCACTGGCCCAGTTCTGAAGTGTTCAGAGCTGGACTCAGGGCTCCTGGCTGCAGGTCCAGCACTCCTTCTACTAACTTGAGTCGTCTCCCCACAAAACAACGGCCTAAGAGAACAGAACCGAACAGTGATGTTCACAGCAGCAGTTCCTTGGCCTTTCTGTTCCCACCCTTTATGGACAGAGCACATTGCTTCCCTCTCCATGGGGAGAATCTGGTTCACGAGGGTCCAGGCTGAGCATGCCTGTGACCCTGTGGAGCCCCAGTCTGGGGCTGTGAAGAAACTGAGGGATTAAGATGGCAAGTGATTAATTGTCTGACTGGAAGGAAGCACATGGACTCCTTGTGAGAGTCAGTTCTGTTTCTACTCTATTCTAATCTCTGTTTAATTATGCATCTAATTCATTTTTTATTTCTTTATTAATTTTTCTAATTATATGTAAAGATAGTTTCCAACAGTTTTCTCCTTTCTCCTGTCCTAAGATAGCAAGTAATCTGTATATTTCACATATGATCTTTCTTGTTTTCAAGTATAACTATGATGTGAATTAAAAAACAAATGTTTTAAAGAAACTAAGTTACCTAATTCATGGGGAAGTTCGTGGCAAAAAACTGCAATAGAGGTACTAATGCCTCCAGTCAATCCAGCACTAAAAGCAGCTCCTGTTTAAAAAAAAGGGGGAGGGAGGGAAAAAAGATACTTTATTGTTCTGTTGTTAAGCAAGACTAGATGGATGGTGCTCATTCTCTGGATCCAAAACGAATGCCCAGCATTTCAGCTACTGGCTGCACGTCTTAGAAGCTGCATTCTGTGGACACACAGTGAATTATGAGGACAATCCAATACATAACATCCACACAAGGGATAAGCCAGCAAGAAATTTTACAAAATACCATGTAATCTACTGCAAGAGACTTCTGGCTCAGGGCAGCACTGGAATGGTCACATCACCAACATTCTACTCTAAGACTGGTGTAACACTCAATCTTAGCATTTAACTCATATTTTAAATGGCAGATAAAATAGGAACAAGGGCTTTTTATGAAAATTTTAAAAATTCACACCTCATAAAAATAATACCTATGCTTACAGATGAAGGATCAAATATTTCATTAGCATGAGATTCCTCTAATCAACCTGTATGCTTGGAAAGGTTGCAGCATGCCCAAGGTCACAAAATTTTTGTGACCAGAGAATGTCATGGGTAGTATTGGAACACAGGTCCTTCTGATTCTAATCCTAAAATTCTATCTCCATTGCTATGCCATGCTACCTTTTATTTTCAATCACTACCTAAGAACTTAATTGAATAAATTATCAAGTACAAATTAAAAATAAAAAATCCTTAAGCCTATACTGACTTACCTATTGCTAAGCCATCACTGAAGTTGTGGATGCCATCCCCCATGATTACCATCCAAGCTATGTTAGCTATTCCAGTCTCCTTCAGATCTGATCCAGAATGGCAGGGCCCATGTGAATGATGGGAATGTTTGTGGTGCCACTGATGATTGTGCTTCCTCAGCACAGTTTTGCTTTCTTCATGGTTATTAAGTGCTGCACAATGAAGATCATGCTCGCGAACAGCATGGACACCATCACTGTGAGAATGGTCCATAATTTTGTCCTCTTCTATACAAAGGTAGTTCTTAGGAGGGGATTCTTGCTGGGCTTCCAAATCTGTTAATTCAGTTTCATTAAGTCGATCTTCAGACACAACTGAATCATCAGTTCCTACATTTGGAGGCAAAATACATACAGCTATAAACAATTCCATGAATATGAAATTGTTCAAGTTTACTTAGATATTATATTAACTAAGATAAAAATATCCTAGTATTTTAAAAATACTATCTTTTCACCCCCAAAGATTTTATGTTCATTCAAATTTACTCCAATAGAACAATATTTTGCTTTTTAAGGTCTGGTCCACACATCTCACTGGATCTTTCAATTGGTGATATCAGACTCTTAGAATAAAAAAAAATGCTGATGGAATGATTGAGGAGTTAAATAAGAAAGAAATTGGGGGGGGAGGTGACTGAATGATATCTTAAAACACAGATTATAGAAGGAGACCAAAAAAATGTCGGTTGTGGAAAAGTCAAGAGGGAAACATAACTGTCTATCCAAAAGTCATCTTTGTTAACTAACAGCTAAAAACAAAACTACATTCCCAAAGTCTGAGGAATGGCTAAACAAACGCATAATCTACAAATGTAATAGAATTATTGTTCTTTAGAAGGAATGGTATATGAAGAATTCTGATAATCATAGAAGATCTTTAGGAACTGGTATAAGATGAGGGAAGATTAAAAAAATCTATCATTAAAGTAAATTAAGCTAACTCTGAGAAACGACAATCTGATCCAATATAATGATCATGAGCATTATATTGTCAAAATTTAAGTACAGACCTTTTTATTAACCCGCAATAAAACTATTTTTAGGCATTGCATTTTGTGGCAGAACTTATTTGTTGAGAAATAATTTCTGTCAAAACAAAATATACCAATAACTGTTTTTTTAAAATTTTTAAATATATAAGAACATTCTTAGCAACTGCTTTCATAATAGCTAAAACTCAGAAATAAAAGGGTATTTTATTGATAGCTAAACAAATTAGGGTCCATTAAAGTAATGGAATATTTTTGCACTACTGGAAGACCTCTAATAACTAATGCTTAGTGAAATAAGCAATGCTAAGAGAATAATTTATACAATAATAATATTATAGAGAAAAACAACTTTGAAATAGTTGACCTAGACAGAGGATGGAATATGATACATGCTACTCACTGCCAAAGAGACATTTTGGGGCATTAGTAATATGGAAATGCTTTCCTAGACTACACATTTTTTTTTGCAAGGCAATGGGGTTAAGTAGCTTGCCCAAGGTCACACAGCTAAGTAATTATTAAGTGTCTGAGGCTAGATTTGAACTCAGGTACTCCTCTGCCACCTAACTGCCCCTACTACACATATTTCTAATGAAATTTTTTTATTTCTTTTTATTTGTACAATGGAAGATAGGGAAGGGGCGGCTAGGTGGCAGAGTGGATAAAGCACCGGCCCTGGAGTCAGGAGTACCTGGGTTCAAATCCAGTCTCAGACACTTAGTAATTACCTAGCTGTGTGGCCTTGGGCAAGCCACTTAACTCCATTTGCCTTGCAAAAATCTGAAAAAAAAAAAAGATAGGGAATACATTGGGAAGAACAGATTATAAATACTTTAAAAATAAATGCAAATAAAGATATCCTTAGTTAAAATTTAAAATTATAATTATATTTAAAAAAAGTTGGTTTGAGAAGTATACAAGAATTTGACATTACACATTGAAAGAGATGGACTTTTATAGAAAAAAATTACAGATAAGACCATCCCCAAGCTCGAATCTCAGGCAAAATTTTGCTTACCATGATATAACATAATATTCTGGAAGAAGCGCAACATTCAGATTTTTACATTTAGCATTTTTTTATAAGTTTTGAACTACCTGCAAGAGGTTTGAGCTGAAGCCAGTCAGCATCTGGGGTATTATTTAATTTATGATCAGAAAGTTTCCTTCCTATAGCTGACTCTTCAGCTTTCTGCTTCATAAACCACTTCTGTTTTCCCTGAAATAAAAATCAGATTAAAATTACATTTTAACCACATCCAATAATGGAAAGTATGTTGAAAAGTAAAACTCCAAAAAAGAGTTCATAAATAAAACTTAAAACTCTGATGCTATCAGAAAGCTCTGGTTGTGAGAAAAATTTTTTTTCATATTGAATCAAAATTCACCTCCCTGAAATGAAAGTTCCACCCATTGATCCTGACTTTCTAAAGCAATAAAATAATTTAATTAACAAAAGTTTATTTTTGAATTTATGAATTCTTATTATATATACATCATTATATTAGACATACTGGCAAAAGGGAGAATGAAATATTGTCCTTGCTTTTTGGAGTGAGAGAAGCTGGGAAGGTTTCATAAAAGAAATAACAATAAAGCCAGTGCAATTTGGCTGAAAGAAAGGGATCTTCAAGAGTAGATATGGGAGAAAAGGATGGCAAAATACTTGGGGAAGCACAATCCAGGAAGGACTTGAATGCTAAAACAAAGGAGACTGGAATTTGTTTAGAAAAGTAATGATTTTAGGTTTAAAAAGTTTAGCTACTTAAGGTTTGAGGAAAGGGGAGATAGAACCAAAGGATACTCCACCAATGTATAATGACAGATTGCAACAGGGGAGAGACTACTGCAAACTAATCTAGGCAATTAAAAAAAAAGTCATAGATTACAAAGACAATATAAAGGTGAAGTTGGAGAACTTAGTAATTAGATTGCAAAATGACAAAACATTATTCCATGTTTCAAGACTGAGTATTAAGGTGGATGACGGCACCTTTTTGAAAAAGTTAAAAAGAACTTAATACTCACCAGTTCTTGGTGTCTGACCCGTCTGACAATAAAATTATTATTTCTTACTGATTAAAATTAAAATTCTTATTCAGGCAATTTTAGAGAAGTTTGGGAAGAGTTGTTACAGATGTCCACATTCAGGAGAAATTGGGAGACAGAGGGGCCTGGGACTATGTCTTCATCCACTGAGGGAAGTCCTGGTAAGGAGAGTTCTTCTCTCAAGCATAGATGACATTTATATAGCACTTCAAGTTTTGCAAAGTACATTTTATCTGGTTTATAACTTTCTAAGGTAGGTACCAGATACTATGGTAAAAACTGGGAAAATACAGAAAAATGAAATAGCTTTTGCTCTCAAGGAACTTACATTCTATCATAGATGACAACATGTGCATATATAAACACTTGCAGAATATAAAATAAATATGAAATAATAAAGGTACTATCAGTTTAGTTTTTGGTGACAGCAATGGTGGGGAATGAAGTCTCATGTAAAGGATGATACTTCTGGATTTCATTCATAGGGGACGATTACTGCAAGGGCACAGAGATGATGTCAGATGAGTGATTAGTAAAATGGACAGTTTGACTAGACCTTAGGGTGGGAAAGGGAATAATAAGGCAAAAAAAAAGGTACATAGGTTTTAAAAACCAAACAGAAGAGATGATATTTTGACCCCACAGGGAAGTAGGAGATATTGGAGAGTAACACTGTAAGAACTAAATCTAAGGATTGTGCTATCAAAGTTTCAGAGAGTGCCTGGAATACTGAGAGGTGTCTACCCCACACAAAGTTGAGATTTGTCAAGAGGTATACTTTGAACCCAGATCTTCCTTTTAGGGAAAGAAGGTTCAAAGCAGAGTGTGAAAAAAAGATTCCTGGCAAAAATACTTAATCTTTATTAAAATTCAGTTTATTTTTTATTTAAAAAACTATCTGATATGGAAGATGGATGAAAAATCAATCACGAACAATGTTTTTCCTTTCATGGATAACATTTAAGTATTTACTAACATTTTATGGAATGAAAATGAATATTTTAATAGAATTTAGTGGAAATTGGGAAAGAGCTAATTCTAAGCAGTAATATAGAGACATGTGTTTGGTTTTCCTCTGCTTGAATTCAGTCTACTGTACATTTTTCTATTTTCATAAATAGTTATAAACTTGCCTGTAAGTTTTCTAATCCCATTTAAACCAATTAGATATCATGGAATATATGGATTTTGAACTGAAATGAACTGAAGAGTATTTCACTAATTTTACTTAATAATGAGTTCCTGGTGTAAACAAGATTGATTTATAAAGGCATTAAACCAAGAAAGGGATTAAAGAGCTATAAAAATAATAACAATGAAAAAAACTAAACCAAAAAAAGGTTTTCTTATTCTCATTGCTTTGGATTTTTTATTACACCATACTATAATTTTAATATGCCTTTAATTTTACACATAGAAGTAAAAATAAGAAAATGGATACATACCCTTTGTTGTTTATAATGCTTAAACATCCTTATACAGTGTTCAATGATGAATAGCAGATAAATGCCTCCCAGAGCTACAAGTCCTTTCAAAACTGCATCATATTCTTCCAAAAACTCTGGATTTTTTGTTTCATGTTCATGAGGATGCCTGTGCCCATGTCCATGTCCATGTCCATGTTCATGTTCATGTTGATGACTGTGGTCATGGCCCCCTTGTGACTATTTATAAGGATGATATATTTTAAAAGTAAAACACATTATCCCAATTAAACAGACATGTTTTCAACTTCCAGGTTTTGTCTTTCAATATAGAGTGGAATTCCTAAAGGATATTGGTTTGGTGTTCGGAACTTTTCCAGAGTTTTGTTCATATCTACTATTTCATTTGGGTAAATACAGTCTCTTCAATTTGTTTTAAGTATCCAAGAAAGCATTAAGTATAGGTCAGCAATGAGACAAGAGTAGATATTAAGAACACAATCATTGGTTCTGTACTGGTTAACACAGGTTAAAAGACAACAGTTTCTTATACTTGGATAATATAAAACAGGCAATCAGATAAATCTATTTTTATTCTAAAAGTTAAATATGCCAAAAATTGCAAACGAGATCAACATGATATAGGGAATATATGCACTAGATATTTTCTTCACAGGCAAATTAAGATCACTCATCAATTTAAATATTGTGCATTTTTATGAGTGAACATCAACTGCTATTAACTTGGAATGATTAAATTTTCACTAATAATTCACTAATAATTCATCTCTGGTGCTCAAGTAAGGAATTTCTATTTCCAATGACTTGTGCCCATCCTATCATATGAGGAGGCCACAATGTTTCAAGTCCTCGAAACTATTTAAACAAAAACATGGGCATGAAGATTAAAAGGATCATAGTAAACAACTTCAAAAGTAATAACTGATGGCCTAGAATGAGTCCTGTCTGTATTGTAAAGGATGTGCCCAACATATTTAGAAACATTAAAACCAAAGGAGTGTAGACATTCCTTCTGAGCTATGAAAAATGTATTATCACAATACTCAGAAGTATCTGCTTATATCCTAGGCTCTTAAGTTACACCAGGCCAATGGGGCACAGGGACTGGGAAAGTTCATTTCTTCTCATCTCTTCCTTTTAGAATCCCTTGTTTCCTTCAAAGATCAATTCAAATGTCATCATCTACACGAAGCTTTTTCCTACCCCACCACCACCCCCAGTTGTTACTGTTCTCTTTCTTCTCAAACAAATCAATATTTACTTATATGTTTAAGTGTGATAATTCTCTAGTAAAAATAGGGTTTTGGGGCCCTTGAACTCAAAAGGGATAAAATTTATCTAAATGAATTCTAAAAACTTTCTACTTTAAGATATATATAGATCGTACAAATCTGAAATTAATAAGCTACCTCTTGGTTCTTTTAACTAAAAAAAGAAAATGTGCTCATCAAAATGAAAGATTAACTTTATACAAATGAATAAGACTAAATAATTTTGAAAGAAGCAACATAAAAATTACATTCCCATATGCATGATAACGTTACAAAACATTGAGAATGCTAAGTTATTTCTTTATCAACACAGTAAAGAGCAAATCAATGGCTTTAAAATGGGGGACAGTTTAATTATATATGCATTTTGTTTATAACAGTTTAAAAAAACTGAAGATATCATTAAGATAGTTGCTAAGGAAGTAAAAACACTGCTACAAATCAAAGAATGTTGTAATTTGACTCATAGACTTGGACTTAAACCCCAGTTCTACTAATGACTGTGTTAACTTTGGGAAAGTCATTAAATTTCTTGGCCTCAATCTTTTCATTTGTAAAATAAAGAATTGGATTATTTGGTCTCTAAAGGATTTTCTTCTCTAAATGTATAACTCTATAAATTATGGGTAAGACCTCAAATCTCCCAATTTCCCACTTAAAAAATTATTCATTGGGTTACTCTGATTTTGAAAGTAAGAAATATTTAATCTGGCTAATCTTTTATTAATAAGATTCATAAAGCGCTTTAAAAATATTGCTTTTTTTAAACTGTTTCAGTATTAACTAGGTAGTAACCCAGTAAGCAAAATACAGTAATCAAATTTTTAAGAGTTTTGACAATTTATCATACTTAATTTAAAAAATTTTAAAGAGTTTTCTTAATTATCATTCTTACATGTGGAAGCAGATGAAGAAGTGCATCTCCACTCATTGTTCCCACAGCCAGTGCAACCAGGAACGTGAGGAGGAATTTGAAGCATCCTTGGTTAATTATAGGGACCAAGATCACACCTAGCAGTGATAGTAGGCTAATAACTGTGATAGAAATGATACCACAAATCCAGGCTATAAGAAGAAAGAAATATATACAAGTCAAGGTTTTAAAGATATGGAAACATCAGTAAATTTATGTTAATGAGCAATCAATGAAGCTTAGTTGGTTAATAAAGTTGTAAAGAATCTTCTAGTTTTTCACTAAATTTAAGAATGGTGCTCACAAAATTCTTGACAAAGTAATCATTCAGTTTCTGTTGAATACCTTCCTTGATGGACAACTCACCCCCTTAAAGGGCAATCCATTGCATCTTCAGATATCAACCCAATTATTTGGAAGACTTTTCTTATAATGAACTGTCATTTGTCTATCAAGAGCTTCTGCCCCTTAGCTTTGATTCAATTCAAAGGAGTTAAGCAGAATAATCTAATTACTGTTCCATGTAGGAAACTCTTCAAATTGAAAGCATCTTGTCCCATTTCCTACCTCCATATGCCCAGACAATCTGCCGCCTTCTAAAAAAAGACATTCAGTTCCTTCAAGCATTCATTGTGAGACAAAATTTTAAGCTCCTCCACCATTCTGCTTGCCCTTCCATGGAGCACACTGTCCTATGTGTGTCTAAGTGTCCCTCCTCATATGTAAAATATGCTACCTAAAACCAAGAATTTCAGCATAAATTTTGCTATTATCTCCCTTGTTCTACTCTTACTTATGCCGCCTAAGACTATGTAAGTGTTTTCTAGATCACAAGACATATATCTGACTTACAGTGAATTTGGAGTCAACCAAAGACCCTAAGTTAGGGGTTCCTTTTTTGGTATTTGTCCTCATTTTCAACAAATCTTCCTCTATTCTCTTTTCAAAGATGGAGAATAAATATTTCTAGTTTCCAATGTACTGGCACATAGATTAATTTCTCATGAAGAAAAATCCATTCATGAAATATTTTTAGTATAATTTATTTAGTATACTTAAACTTAATGTTATATGAAAGTATATTGTTATATATTATAGTATTACATGTAATGTGGAAAATGTTACATATTATATTGTATAGTATATTATATATTGTAGTACACTTAGTATTATTAGTAAATATATTTAGTATTATAAAATTGTTAAATGTTCACCAGAATAGTCAAATAAATTAGCGAGAGACACATTTCTATTTGTTGTCAAACAAGCATTCTTTTAATAGCTTTTGAAAAGATAACTGAATATCATGTTCAGCCTCCAATTTGCCTCTTATTTTGAAATGGACTGAGAATGGGACTGGGGAATCTTAATTCAGGGGTAAATGTTATAAATAAAATCAAAGTTTTGTGAGCACACTTAGTAAGAATGAGAGAAGATTCTCCAAGGATACACCAAAAACTCTTTAAACTTTCTTAATTAAATCAATTCAAAATTTCTGTTTAATGCCGAGATCAATTATCTCATCTTTCCCTGGATTATTGACTATTTTTTTTTAGCTCATCATGAAAAGGGTTTCCTATCCAAACACCATTCATTTGGCTTTGGTAAGTAGGAATTATGCCATTAATTCTTTTACACTTTTCAAATATACTAGAACCTTCCCTGAAAACCACTTATCTCCTCACTGTTCTCATTGTAATTCATAAATTTCTTTCACTAACATTACTTTTGGAGTATTCCAATAAGATAAATTATTTACCAAATATACTTCTCGCCAAGTTTCTCAAGCTACTCACAAGGAGATGAGTACCCCAAATTGAGAATCTCAACCTTACTCTTTTTCACACACACTGATGCATCCCACATGTTATGTGTAGGGAGTTGGTTTTTAAAACCTATGCAGAATCCTTGACACTTATCCCTATTAAATTTTTGTCACCTTAAATTGTGGCAAGGCCATTTACAGTCTCATGTCTTTGGGGATCCAGAAAAATCACCCACTACAAACGAGTCATCCTTTAAAGTTTTGAGTCATCCTTTAAAGTTTTGAGTCACCCAGGTTTGATGAGCATTCTTTGTTGCCTTCCAAGACATCAATGAAATAATTTAGGGCCTAAGGGGCAGTTCTACATCTGCTACTAAAGATATCTCTCCAGGCTGTCATACATTAATGATACTTTTTTTTGGTTAAAATAATTTAACCAATTATTAAATCTAACCAACAAAATCCACATCTCTTCCTCTTGTTCACAAGGCTATGATAACAGACTTAGACAAATGGGTTGCTAAAATCTTAATGTAGTAAGTTCCCTATTCCCATAAGTAAGCCTATCCCCCAAAATTATAAGAATAATTATTGCAATTGTGTTTAGACAGCATAGTACCTATTTTCATTGAATTCCATTATTTTTAATCAAAATTCTGAGAAATTATTTCAACATAAATCAAAACAAAACTATAAAGAGGACCATACTTTGGTATACCACCACATGAAAAATCAAACTGCCTATATTAAAATAAAAAAACTCCCTATATAAAGTTAAACAAATTTTAAAGCAAACCATGTCTGAGCAGAAACTCAATCAATTTAAAATGGGGAGGGAGGTGAAAATCTATTAGGGAATGGAATAAGCATTTATTAACAAGTCCCTACTATGCTAAGCACCTTACAAATCTTATTTCATTTGATCATTATAACAAAATTCTGTGAGATGCCATTATCTCCATTTTACAATTGAGGAAACTGAAAGAATGACTTGCCCAGGGTCAAACAACTAGGAAGTGTCTGAGTCTGGATTTGAAATCAGGTGTTTTGGACTTCAGGCCCTGTGTTCCATCCACTTCACCACTAGCTGCGCTTCAAGAATCTATGTTAATTAATCTATATCACCAGATTTCAACCTAGATTGCATTATTTATCACTGGAACAGCCAACCAAAACTAACTACCTTAATTGGCTCAACACCAGAAACTTATTAACAAATTTTGATTAAATTACACACAGGGACAACTCCCATGCATGTTCCCTGTAGGTCTCAGTTCTAGCTGGGGAGTCAGGGAGTAATTGAATCATCTACAAAAACTAACTTATCTAAAGTTTAACTGATTACCTTTCCCCAGCATCCAAATAACATGATCCTAAGAAGCAGCTTGTCTGCACTGCCCGTTTTGACTAATATAAATGTTGACCAAACTTCAGGTCCATAACTGATTAAACCTACAGTTAATCATTGAAATATACAGCCATTTCCTTAGCCACAGGAAGCTTGTACAACAGACTGAGGTCACGTTAGATCTATTCATTTTGTAAAGCAGAGTCCACTAGTTAGGAGTGTTACTTCCACATGTACATAAGCAGAAAGTGACATCAACAGAGTTTACATTACAGAGAAAGAGATGCTAAATCAAAATATTCCCTAGCACCAGTCTTAACTGACGATGCAAGGAGTACGTGCCTGTTTACTATAAGTAAACACACCTGCACACTATAAACAAACATCCACCGGTCCCCAAACACTGTTTTAGGATTTTGAGGGAAACCTGACTAAGTTTTACTTGGCAATAAATCCATCAGTCATCACTGTGGTTAAGAGATAAGGGCTGTCTTACCTAATCTAGAAAGAGTTTGTCCCTTTAGTTTTATACTACCATAATAAAAAATAATGTTAATTATAGGTATAATGATGTCCCCACTTCAGGGGGACATGTCCCCAGTGAAGTCTTAAACTGTAAATCTGGACAGTCACAACAAATATAGCTAAGGCAGGTTCATTGATTATGGTTTGCCTCACCAGCATCCTGTTGAGTTTTGGAATCTAATATATCCATTTCTGGGGCTCTTGGAACAGACTAGGGGTCTTTTCTCAAGAACAGTGGCTCTGACTCAGAGAGGAAACTCTGGTCAAATTATTGAGGGCTTAGAGACAAATATTAGGCAATAATTACCAGCATTTAGAAATGCTAATCATATTGAGATAATGAGATATGAGATAACTTGCATTTATCTCATCTGATTCCTACAACAATCTTATGAGGTAAATTTATTATTCCCATTTTATAGATGAGAAAATAAAGGTTATAAAAGAGGCTAAGTGAGTTGCTCAAAGTGCCACTGGCAATATGAGTCTGAGGCAGAATTTGCACTCAGGTTTCCTTACTTCTAAGACCAACAGTCAATTTACCACAATATACTTTACTTCAAGGATACATGCTCTGGAATAGAGATGGCCCAACCATATTAAAATGCAATTGGGAAATGTTTAACAATTAAAAATATAATGCAATATAGATGTTAATTTGAGGTATGTCACCTACAGGTATCTTTTTCTACTTGAATTTTAATACCACTGCTCTAAAATATCTAGAAAAAAATCTCGGGAACCCCAGAATTAGAATCTAATGCACCTCTTTCAGTCCTTGGACATTTGGGATTTATGGGGAATTCTAGATTGAAGAATGTGGGCACTACTGAGCATAGGATATGAAGAACTACACAACCAATTATTCTAAGGACAATGTGGAGATCATAATTAAATCTGTATACAGCACGTGTAGGCAAGTTCATTTCTTTAAGTTGCCCTGTAAATTTAAAACACAACTTTACCTCTCCATAAATTAAAAACCTAGGCATTTAATCAATGTGCTGTATAAAACTTTTAGTGCAAAAGCCCCCTACCAAAACCCAAACAAATGAAAAACACTTTAAGTCTTAGAATTCATTAGAACTTATCTACACATCAATAACACTATGTGACCGGTGTCAAAACATAACTTGGATAAGCATATAATTAAAATTTAATCTAGAAAAATTTAGTAATGGCAAGAAGTCGGCAAACAGAGCTCAACAGAGGTAGACAGGAGAATAAATTGACTTTGTATTAATGAAATTTGCTAGCTGTGGAGTCCAGGTCATGCAGTCCCCATCAGCCAGCAGGTCCTAATTCCTTTAGTCTTCATTGGAGTAAAAGCTCAGGAACAAGTAAGGAAGCCACATTTGGGAAGATGACCATATCAGATTCAATGGTTCAAAAAGAAGGCAGGCACAAGAGAAATAGGGCTCTTTGGTTTCAAAGGAACTCCCTCTTTCTAAATATATCCTGAATGGTTCTAGCTCTGTGATAAATTTTTCCTACAAGTATTCATTGTAATGAAAGGTGGAGGTGGGGTCAAGAAGATGTGATGGGACAGTGCTTCTTCTTAAATGCATTTCTGTAGTAGGTTGGATAAAGGGTGGCACCTGGGGAGTACTCTAGCACCTGGCTCAAGTATTCTCAAATAGGCAAGCTACATATTGGTCCTTCCTGTCCCAAGATCCATGACTATTAAATTCAGTATGTCATTTCCTGTCACACCAGGCTAAGCTTCACTCATCAATGGCCAAGGTCAGGTAGCTGGAAATGGGAAGCTAGGGAAGGGGAAAGCTGGAGGAAAGGTGAACAGTCCAAGGCCACCCCATCCTGGAATGGTGTCACTTGAACAACAGAATTACTCAGATAGGAACAAATAATATTTTTTCTTTCACAAAATGTTTCCAGTTCCAACATCTTCCCTGCATCAGAAAGATGAATACAGATACCCACACATATAGCTGGATATAGAACTGTATTCCCCTCTATAGGGAATAAGGAGATAAAGGAGAGGAGAGTAGGTTAAAGAAGGAAATATTGTCATTTCAACTGCGTTCAACTTTCTGTGACCCCATTTGGAGGTTTTCTTGGCAAAGATCCTGAAGCGGTTTGGCATTTCTCAGCTCATTTTACCAAAAAGGAAACTGAGGCAAACAGAATGAAGCAACTTGCCCAGGGTTACAAAGTTATTAAGTGTATGAAGTCAAATGAGTCTTTCTGGCTCCTGGCCAAATGCCCTATTCATTGTACCACCTAGCTGCCCAAAGGGAGGGATTAATTCTAAGCAAAACCAAACTCTAATAATAACAAAATATCTATAGCTCGTTTTCAGGCAGCAAAGAATGATAATCTGAGGAGGTGGCATAAATTGTCCCCAATTTATTGATAAAATTGATAAATTGATAAAACAAGATAAATAAATGTGATGGAATGCGACTATATTTTAAGAAATGATTAAGAAGATGATTTTGAAGACCGGGGAGACTTATTATGAACTGATCAAAAAACAAGTTATACAAAAAAATTCACAAAGGCAAAACACTTTGAAAACATTAGAAATCATCAGCATAATGACCAATCAGAATGCCAAAGCATTAATGACATGCTACCTATCTCCAATAGAGAAAGAATTAAGAGAATAGAATGAGATCAATATTCTTTTGGTCATGGTCAATATGGAAATTTGTTTTGATTGACTATATATGTTAGTAACAAGCTTTTTAAAATAACTTCAGGAGGGCAAATGTTAGACTGGGAGAGTGGCAAGGCAGTTTTTTGCTAAGTGAAAACAAACAAAGTTTAAAAAAAAGGAAAAATAAAAGATTTCACAACTGATTAAACATGGGAATGAGAGGGACAGTGGAGGGAGAAGAGTGAGCTAGAAGGGATCTTTACTGTAGTCCAATCTTTTATTTCATAACTTAGAAAACAGAGGCCTAGAGCAGGTCAGATAGGTTAAGTAACAGATAGGATCTGAATCCAAGTTCTAACTACAATTCTACAATGGTTTTACCATGTCAAAGTGGTAGAATGACAAGAAAGAATTTCAAATGAAAAATTAACTTAGGTCAATTAAGAGAATAGAATTAGTTTTTAATGAAAAATATTTGAAATTCTTTAACTTTTTTTTGCTATATTTCATGTGTCAATTATAAATTATTTTCTGGGTTTTTAAGTTGATGGGTGAAAGTCTTTCACATAGGTACTAAAACTTCCTGATTATCACGTCAATTTAGCAATTGTAAAGGATGCTTAAGAGTAAGCTCCCTCAATTGTAAAAAGAACAAAAGCTTGCCTTCTTAATCCCAAGGAGAACTATCTTCATTTCTTTTAAATTCTTTCTTTTTTCTTTTTTGAGGCAATGAGCGACTTGCCCAAGGTCACACAGCTAATAAGTATCAAGTGTCTCAGGCCACACTTGAACTAAGGTCCTGTGACACCAGGGCTGGTGTTCCATCTAGCTGTCCCTGGAAGGTATTTAGGAAAGCTGATAAGACACTGGAATGTCAGAAGTCCTGAGTTCCCTCCTATCCTGGAACCAAATGCTTCTTTGATTGGACAAGTCAGAGGTGACATTTCAAACCCCATCTTCTGATGGGCAAAACAAAAGCATCTGTCTCTGGAGCTAACCCCACCCCCACCCCTTCCCTAATGCATGCTTCACAATCCCCAACTAAGAGAAATGTCAATAAATGTGCTTGCTGATCTAATTCTGTTTTGCTCTCTCTTAAGGCCCAAACTCTGGTAACAGTTGACCTTAATTAGGACAAACTCTGGGAAGGTCAACATATTTATTTTCAATAGGTCAAAACTCAAAGAGGACCCCTCCTCATTTTGGGGGATACTTTCACACATATAATGAAGAAATGTGGAAGTTAATATATTGGAACTAAATAAGGAGTTATAAAAGACCTCATTTATGCCTGACTTCAGTTAGGAGTCAGAAAAATATGACAAATGTGGAAAAAGTGGTTATGGCAACTATATGAGCTATTTACAGAATGCCAGACAACCAGTCAATTAAATGATTGGGGGTAGTGGTGGGAGATTTGAGGCTCCAATTCATTTTGTGGCAAAATGATTTCTTAAACATCAGCTAATTTTATTTTTAAACTTTTCCATCTAGTTGCCTTACCAGATAAAAGTATAGCCTCTATGAGGCAAGCAATAAATTTACCTAATTTTATTTTGTCTAACATTCAAAGTTCCTATTGAATACATGTTAGTTGAATTTTGAAAATTCATTAACTTGTTATACATGATGATTATAGGTAGAGAGAACAATATTCTTTAACTACTATACTATAAAAAATCCACACTTTTTATTAAAAGTGAGAGTAATTAGTAATTTTTTTTTAGATAGGAGAATAGGAGAATGAATCTTAATCTTTTATTATCAAATGAATCACTGTATTGCTTAGTAATACTACTAGTACTAGCAATATATCTAGCATTTACACGGCATTTTGCAAAGGTTTGTAAAGCACTTTACAAGCATTATCTTACTTCATCCACATAATCACTCTGGAAGGTATATAAATACTATTAACCTTATTTTATAGATTAAGGAAACTGAAGTGAAGGGAGGTTGTGATATTCAATGGGACTTGAGGCTAGATCAGATTCCTATTCACTCACCACCTAACATTTAGTCCAGTTAGTACATGAGAAAACTGAAGTTGTCAGAGATTTTGATTTGCAAGTAATTACATATGTCAGAAGAGGGATTTGAATTTAGGTCTTCCTGACTGAAGTCCATAGTGCTTATGTATTGCTGGATCGGGTACTGAATGAGGAGAAGTTGATATAAGCCAATTAGTGTCTAGGAGCTTAAATCCATGTGAGAGTGTAGGTTTCATTTGGTTTTGGTGTTCTAAGGTAATTCAGGGTTAAATGACTTGCCCAGGGTCAATTAAGCTATTAAGTCTGAGGTTGAATTTGAACTCAGGTACTTTTAGTTTCAGGGCCAGTGCTTGATATGTTGCCCCAGCTAGCTGCCCCTCTACACTTTAAGATAAAGACAAAAATTCAGCTCATTTTCTCCCAATGTGACACTGTCTACAGGCAATAAATATCTGTCCCTGAAGATCTAGTTGGGTCTCGTAAAACATTTAATAAATGTTTTGTTGACCAGCTTAGTTTTTAAAGTAAGATAATTTTTACATAAGGAAAAATAAGTAATGCCCCTCTACTAAAAGTCACTTTTTAAAATTAGAAATTGCCTGTGCACTTAAATTTTAAGGTAATGAATTACATACAATACATTGATAATCCATCTAGAAACAATGCTGTAGGTCTTGAGTATAGTAAGCAATTTATTTGTAGATACACATATTTTGTATTATCTTCTAAATAAAGCCTGAGGGCCTTCTCTTTCTAGACTGATTCTTTTGAATAGGAAAACTAAGACATTTTTTGCCCCAATTCTTACATGATGTTCGTCCTTTGTTCTTGAAGATCATGATATTAAGGTGATGTCATGATATGTGCAGGTGAAATGAATTTGAGTGAGGGAGTGCTATGCAAAGTCACCATCTCAGTCTGTCCTCAGGAACCATTCTGGGACCAGGAGACAGATATGCATCAGGTTACTCTCTGGAATACTCAATTGGAGATTGTCCTGGATGAGAGGCAATTGGGGCAAAGTGACTTGCCCAAAGTCACACAGTTATTAAGTGTCTGAGGTCAAATTTGAACTTGGGTCTGCCTGACTTCAGGGCCAGTGCACTCCTCACTGAACCATCTAGCTGCCCCTTAAATCACTGAACATGGTATTGCCACAGACAAACTAAGACCTGGAAAAGACCTTTAGGAGCCTTCTCTAATCATACTGACTTCGTTCTTGCCACTAGATAACTGAAGTTAGAAAGTGAGGCTGATGACTTTGAACAACCCATAACTTTAATCCAATTCACTTGAAGGTTGAGACATCACTCTCACGATATCATTGGTCCTCTTTTGAGAACTAAGAACAAACAACAACATGAAGCATACAATAGGGACTGAAGATTACTATAGAGCAGCCACCACCTTACAATCATACACCAAAACTATCATCTGTCTAAGCTCTAAGACAAAATTATTATATTATTCATCCATCATACAATGATTACCAAATTAAGATTATTTTGTGTCCTATGTGGCATATATAAAATTATATCCTCTTTATTTCTTAAAATGATTCCTTACTTACATTGGCTCCATTGCACACCTATCAATTTATTTACTTTAAAATTTATATTCATCTTAAATTATATCTTACATCAAAAATCTTTCTGGTAAACTTTTAGAGACTCAAGAAGGAAGTTCTGCATCAGGAAAACATTAAATGACATTTAAATTACTATTTTAGTTACTAAATTTTAAATTATTTTTATTTAACTCCTCTCACTTATCTGGACATTATAAATAGAAACCATCAATAACAAAATCATATTATTACATTTAAGTTGTTTCTTAAATTCTAATTTCTTTTGTAAATAAGTGGCAAAGAAAAAGTCTGTTTTCAGAAGTTTGCCAAAGGAATAAAATATAGCCAGAGTTCAACTAGCCAGTGTCTTCTTTATTTGTACTCAAGATACCAGAAGTAATTAAAAAAAAAGTGCTAAATGTCTACAACTAGCTTCACTTATTGTGCAAATTAGGTCACTTAAAACGTTAAAGATCTTCAAGCTTAGTTATTCACCAACTCCCTTTCTCATTATCCAGATAGAAAATGCATTCTTTTAAAAAGGAGCGCTCATCTGTGGAAACTTTCTAATTAACTTGGTTCAAAGCATGTGCAATATGACAGCTTTCTTCACTGTTTCAGCATTTTAATTGGCAGAAAATGCTTAGCGGCCTTTTCACAACCCCCCTTGGTAATTAAGCTAGGGTCAACTCTGTGACTAAATGAGCCTATCTTGTGAAACAAACGATTTGCTTCCATTGGCAGTATAGAGTGTATTTGGTTTACAGCAATCTTTGAACAAAGTTAATGAGGTAGTAGCTGTGTCACTAAAGGAGATTTATATAGAACAAGTTAACCTTTCTTAATGATGCAGCAGTCATTAAAAATAATTACTTTCAGGGCATTCTATAACAATTATTAACATCTATCAGAATAAAATTAATTCTGGCTTCATTTCTGACAATGTCAATAAGCACCTGCAAATGAATAATCAATATTCACTATTAGCAATATATTTGTTTTCAGAACAAGAATAGTTTCTTTTAATTCTTTTAAGAGTATAAAAACTGTTACTACCAAGTCCACTCAAACATCCATCAACAGCCTCATAAGCATGTATGGATTATGGCAATATTACACAGTGAATGCTATTTAGAAAATCTTAATTCATCACTAACATCAAAACAGTGAATTAGAACTATTAAAAATCATTTTGATTCCTAACAATTAAGAAGGCTGGGTAAAGAGAGAAGACTAAGGGAGAAAAGGCTGTTAATATCTAGAAAGGGGAGGATAAAGGACACTTTTTTCACATTTAATGTAAAAACAAAGTATATGATCAAAGAAACTTTGAAATCTCCACAAGTATTCACCCCATGTTCCTGCCATAATCAGATCAAGTGCTTTACCAGAGTTTCTAACTCTCTCAGACTGCAAAAACTGCATTTGCCCTGTCCTGCCCTCACCTCACCTCAAAACACTGCCCCAACTCAAGATCACAATTTACAGTCCATTCATTAAACCTATGCTTTAACTCCTGCTTTTTTTTGACACTCCAGATCTTTTAGGATCTTTACAAACTGAGCTTCACTAATCAAAAGGGTGCCTGCCTACCCAACCCTCTCTCTCATCTAGACTCATGATTTGTGGGACTTGGTTATTGTATTCTAATGACTGACACTCTCTAAATACTTGTCTACTGTTATCCATCTTCTCTGTCCTCTCAATCTCAGAAATTACACTTTTAACAATTCTCTTCTTTATAACTGCTTTCTTATTCTATAATAAAAATATTACTTTAAAATCCTGTGTTGCAAGGCTTAAGAAGTGCTTTTGAATTGTTATAAAAAATTTGTATACAACCTATTTTAATATTATTGACTTCAATATCTTGCTTCAAAATCCTCATCTTTCTAAAGCTCAAGTTCATCTTAAATCTTCAAATTCTGTATTTGGGCAATATTAGGGGAAATAATATTACAGGAAGCTCTGAGAAATTAATGTCCTAGGCCAAATGACCCCCCCCTTTAGGAGAATTTCAAAACTATTATTGTAGGGAAAAGTTATAATGTATTAGGAAAACAATGATCACTGCAATTTTATGCAAGGTATACCCTGCATTTGACAATTAAGAAAAATTATCCACACAACTGAATCCCTCTTTAGAGAGCAAGATGGATACATCTGGCCGGCAGGCCATCTGGTCTGGCATTGCCATGGCAACCGCAGGCAGGACTCAAATTCAACAGATCTAGGAGTTTTTCAAGACTGAATTAATTGCTTGACTAAATATAGCAGGCGAATAAAGTTATAAATAACCAAATGGTGCTTGGCAGGAAAAAAATTCCCCTCTCTTGCTCTAAAGGATCTCATATTTTTAAACTGTTTGATCCAGAAATATTCCTCAATCCTAACCCCTTGTTTCCCATCTTTAAATCAATTCTTCAGCGATAAAAAACATTGCCTACAACATAGTTACCTGATTTTTAAAAATATCCTTTGCATTACAATCAGAATTTGAACATTCTCACCTCCATTCCATTTCCCTACCCCTGATGGGTATCACTGATTAACAGCAGAACCTGAGCTTAGCCTGATACACAGCAGGTTCTAAATAAATGCTTACCTGGCGGAGAGGTAAGTGGACTGCCAATTTTCCCTGATATAAAATACACACACATCTTGATAAGAAAAATCAAAATCCACAGTTTTGCTTTAAACAACAAAAATATGCAGGAATATATTTTAATTAGGATAAATAAATAGTATGTATACACACACAAACACACACATACACTCAAGAGTCTTTCTTACCTGATGCACCTATATTTGCCTTATCCGCAGAGAGCAAATTTTTATCCTTGTTGATATCTTCAAAAAGGAGTTCATCAAAATGCTCAATACAAAGTCTGCTGTCAATTTGATACAACAACGCAGGACAAAGATATGTAAAAAGATCAGGAGAAATTGGAGTGTTGGCCCCATGACCATAGTATCGTAATAACTGGGTAACATTCAAACACTGCAAAGAAATAAACCCATTTCAATACATAACAAGCATTATTAAAAAAAGAAAAAACTAAATGGACATCTATTATAAATTTAAATTCTAACAGGAATCATATTCTTATAACTCTTAATATTAAGTAGGATTGTCAAGAATTCAAAATGTCTGATGCTTAACTGGACAATAGAGTTAATGAAATTTTTATGGAAAGTATTTCTACTTTTCTGTTAAAAACGTGTGAAGAATAACATCTGCTGCTAAAGTTCTCACCAAAGAATACTGTTGCTGAGCACTGACTAGGAGGCAGCAGCAGGTAAAAAGATAGCTCCGTCAACTGGGGCTCTTCACTCTACCAGTGAAAAACACTAAGATAAAAAAAAAAGCCTATGAATTATCCTTGTCCCTCAGAACTGTCTTTAACATGATATTTTCAGGCTCTAAGGCCTTTTTTGCACTTAAAAACCATCTATATGTTTGCCAGATAGTCCTTGGATATCTATTTCTATGTTCAAGAAGAAAAAAATTGAAAGGGCATTCTGAACTAATAATGACAATAAACTTTATTGTAATACTGCTTCTGTAATATCTTTTCTAAACTAAAATAGCAAATTTACTACAAATGTTTTAAGACATTCATATTTACCAAAAAAATTCAAAAAATACAGAAAAGTGACTTTTAAAACAGTTTAACAGCATAGCTGTTCCTTTAAAGCAATGAACAGTTTTTAATGAATAGGTAAGAAAATGCCAGGGAAAATTTGGAGACTTAAAAAAACTGGGTATCTTCTCTCTCCTCTCAAAAGTCTTTCAATAAAGGAACTGGCCCAGTTACAATGTGCCCTGGGAGTAAAAAGGACAGTGCTAGGAACTAAGTCTGAGTTTGGATCCAGATCAGCAATTGAGAGCCAGGATGATTGCAGAGGACTTTAAAACCACTGAAAAGAAGAGGAAATAAAAGCAATTCATGAAGAAAAAAGGCTTTCTCAAAAAGTATGCCTGGGAAGGATAGATGAAATCTAGTGAACAATGGCATGGGTAGGATAAATGTGGGTATGTTTGTAGGCAGCAGGAAGGATCCAGGAGTTGGTTCCAATACCAAACCAATACTAATTCATGTACTATATTCATAAACACTTACAGCCAGTAGAGGTTAGTCTCTAGAATCCAAAATGGTTTTTAGAAGGTCTAAATTTTTTTCAAATGGGTAAACTATGTAAAAGCATAGTGTCAGGACAGCCAAGTGGATAGAGCACCATCCCTGA